>NW_013665768.1:855930-859143 GCF_000517525.1 Limulus polyphemus
CAGGATTATTAATAAAAGATATATTTAACAATAAATGAAAAAATTAGAAATATACATACAATGAAGTCTTCTTGTTTCAAGCGTTTTTAACCCATCCACGAAAAATGATATAAATTTCTGATTTTTAAGCTCTGCACGCAAGTGTTAACTCCCCTTCCCCAAGATGTTAAGGCCTGTCCATTAGCCAAAACACCTGTTGCGTTAGCGAAGTCACGTGACTAGTGTCACGCCCCCTGCTTTCTGGAAATATCTTGTACCTTCGTGAATTGTCGGGAGATTACTAGATATAGGGTACTCTGGTATATATAAGAGGGACAATAGTGTGTGTGTAGGTAATGAGTAATTGAACTGCAGTCAGAAGTATTCTTGACGTTCGTTGATATAGCGTTTGTTGAAAATAAGTGTATCGGTAAAGTTATATTCAGAAAGAATAAACCAGTTTTATTAAGTAAGGACTTGTGTCGCTAAAGTTTCGTCAGAACGAAGTTACGGAAAGTTAATTAACAAACGGAGACGTAAGACACCGAATTGCTCCGACCCTGAATGAGCCTTACGTTTCTTTTTGCAATTTTGGTAGTGAAAGAAACAATATCTTATCTTATTCAGATTGTCTGCTGAGGTAAGAGGAAAAAGGAAATAAGCAGTATTAATACTACATTATATTTGAATACCTATACAAATATTCGCTCGCTGTGGAGAACAAAGGACAACCAAAACACCATACGAATTACTTTAATAGAAAGAAACTCAGCTTTTACTTTCCCACACACATTCCTTCGTTGTTTAAAGGCTGACTAAATGACTAATTTTTGTTATTTCGGTGAAGTGCAATGGAGAAATCCTTTATTTCTGATAAAAAAATTTACCCCCCAGTGGCACAGTGGTATGTCTGCGGACTTACAACGCTAGAATCCGGCTTTCGATATCCGTGATGAGCAGAGGACAGATAGCCCATTGTGTAGCTTTTTGCTTAATTACTAAAAAACTATCAAAAATTTTATTTTTTACTTAATATTTCTCCTCTTCTTTTGCTTCTTACTGTCTCAGGTTTATAGTGATAAAAATATAGTTTCGAACCAAATTTTATTTATTTCTTTATTGCTTGCTTGCTTTCACGCGTAAAAAAAAAAGCTAGTAAATATTATGTTTCGTAAATTTAGATTTATGTTAAATTATTTTATCTCTAACAATTTTGACACAAATGTTAGTCAAAAAACTTTCTTATAAATTAATTTTGAGATGCCTAGAAACGTGACTAAAACATAATATAAATGTATATTTTTAATAATAACATTGAGCATACTCATACTGTTTAGCACAATGGAAAAGCTATATTTGCAATTTGTATAGACATTTTGTAGGTGTCGCTAACTTCCTGCAAGATAATGTCGACTTTTGTGGAGAATAATCAGGTTACTAATTTTAATTTATTTATATTCACATTTATCCTTTACTATGGTAAGAAAAGTAAATGAATGTAATTGAATATTTTTCTCTGTTCATTTAGTGTTTGACTTTATCAGTTTATTTCGTAAGTTCGTGATGAAAGTAATTACTGAATATTCGTTGCTCACCTAAGTAAACTAGTACTACACTATTACTAGTAAAAAGTAATACCTGCGGTAGTAGTTGTATTAGTACCAGTACTCTAACTGGTTTTAGTAGTAATATTTAATTGTCTAAAACTAAAGCCCAAATTAAATAAAGGATTAAAATGTAAATATTATACGTCCGTTATAGTTTGAATTGTTAAAAATTGTTTATCAGGAAAAGCTAGAGTAGAGGGTTAACCCATTTTCTCAGTTAGTAGAGCACTCGTCTGGTGTGCGAGAGTTCCCTGATTCAAATCCGAACCAAGGAATTCATAAAATTGAAGTTGCCACATGTGGCATGTCTATGAGTGAAGGAGTAACTAGTAAGTCAAGTAATTCTACTTGTCCCTAGCCTAGACTACCACTGTAATCTTAAAATATGGGTAAATATAATTATTAATGATCCTAACCCTTTGCAAGGTTAGGATAATGACAAAATAACAAACTTGTCTTCTAACATGGATAAAGTCTTTGTATATATATTTAAAGAGATCAGGTGATATATTTTGGCATGAATTTATATTCTTATTTACTCTTTACTTAAAATTTTGTACAGTAGCCTAATTTTTTTTTCAACTTAGATCCCATAAATTCATTCATAGTATCTTCTATCACTTGTTAAAGTGTGAACTTTTCAATTAGGTTGTAAGATAAGTGCCCTGCTTTTCAAACCTCCTCATTTGCAGTACATAGTGTCACATAATGGTATATTGTTACATTTGGGGGGGGGGGGGGGGGATTGTGAAGAAGCACTTGTTCTCTTAATCATTTAATACAGTATAAACACACTGCTTTGCCATTCTTGTAGTGCTAAGACCAATTCTAGAAACATATATAAGTGCCACATCTGCAAGATAATCTCTGCATTCTGATAATTTCCCTCATTTTATATTTGAGCTGTAATGAAAAGTATTGCAAGTGAAACCTTGGCAGGAATTAAAGTAGATTTGAACTATTGGCTGTTTGCAATGAGGAGAAATATGGTCAAGAGTTGTACATACTGGGAGACTCTCTCATCAAATATCCTGATGAAGATATTTGTAGTGGAGACTATAATAAGACTAAAACTAGAACTTGAGCATACTGAAAGTTTAATTAATGGTACCAAGGAGCATTATATTTTTGTAGTGAATGATGTTGGAAGTTGTAAATCATATGAGGAACTTAAAACTATAAAGAACTCCTTTGAAAATAGATATAGACATGTAGCCCTTTAAAAAGTGTTCCCTTGGGCTAGATGCAGGAATGAGTTACTTCTGATACAGTACTTCCCTCTCCTCGCTAGATTAGCTGTTCTCGTTTATTGCTGCCCTCTATATAGGAACTTTTTTTATGATGCATGCCATAAGCCTTCTGTACCTCCTGTTGGAATCAAAAGATTTTAACGTGTGTCTCATGCAAATCATCATGCATCACCTATCCATCAATAGAAGCATAGTACACTCACATGTTGCATGTGACACCCTCTATGTACCTCTACCAAACTATCACTTCTTGTATGGCAGCACTTGCACTTGGACATCTTTCTTTTTTCATTTGGTTTTGTGTTTGAGATCATACTTTCTCGAAGTGGTTTAATTTAATTTAAAATACTCTTTTTTTTTTTCACATTATTTCAATT
>NW_013665768.1:860143-861845 GCF_000517525.1 Limulus polyphemus
ATGACACACCTTGTTGGGTCCTGTTAGTAGCATTGTTTTGGCTGGCTCAGTATTGCTTTCCTCTTATTCACCAACTGACATCCAGGGCACCTATTTCTCAGCCTCCAACTTTTCTACTCTTGTTCCAACCTTTACCTTCTCTCTTCCTACCCAGGAGTGGCATCTCTTCATCTTTATGAATGGGATTTGTCCAATCCCTTGTTTGCCAGTCAAGTTTCTCTGACCAGATAGCTCTTCATTTGTCTCATTCATGTTACTTTTCTACGCTTTCTGTCACTAAAAGTAGTGTGTTTTTCACCACTAATCCATCTGCTACTGTATTGTTGGTGCCCACCTTTTGGCCTTCTTTACCTTGTTGTTTAACCAAGGATTTTCAGTTTCTACCCTCACTGACTATCAGGCAGCTTTCTCAACTATTTTTTGCCTTTTTTGCTATGGTTCTGCATTTTTCCTCTCCTGTTCTTTCCATTTTGTTCTGGTCCTTCCTCATTCATTGTCCACTTTGTCCAGTTTCTGTGCCTAACTGGAACCTTAATGTGGTTTTACATGCTTCTACCTAGGCCCCACTTGCATCCTTGGCCACTTGCTCCTTATACCATTTGTCTCTTAAAGCCTATTTCCTTCTTCGTGTGGTCATCATAGATCTGATTTTATACAGTGGATGCCTCCTGTACTTTGTTTCACAGATATTCCTTGATTTTATTTCCTTGGGAAGGAGATCATATTTTTTTCTCCCATATCTCTTCCATCAATCTCAACCCTTTGTGGTCTTACTGACCCTGATTGCCTTTTGTGTCCAGTTCAGGTAGTCTGGTGTTACTTGCCATGCACAGCTCCATTTCAAGATTCCCAAAATCATATATTCTTGTCATGGGACCTCTCTTCTTCCAAGGATCTTTCATCCTCTAAGCTTAACAAATGGATTATTTGGCTCCTCAGGATCATCTATTCCTCCCTGGATTGATATGTTACAGGCTGTATCATGTCCCATCACATCCACAACTTGACTCGCTCTATAGCCTCACACTTTCAGTGACCTTTAGACAAGATACTCCAGGCTGGAATGTGAACTATGCCTAACTCCTTTGTCTCTCATTATCTCCATCAATTTACAATTTTGTCTCCCTCAGGATATCACCTCTCTCTAGTTACAATTCTCTAATCTACTCATTGTCTTTAATGGGTAAGTGCCTCTTTTATTTCCTCACCTGTATATACCATTCTTTCATTTACTTCTCAGAACCCATCCAGTGGTCAGTGTTGCCTCACTAGGTATGTTTACTTCCCTAAATCCTTCAAGCCGGGAGTAATCAAAAGTATTAAACCCACCTGTCCTGGCTCCTAAAGTGCCCACTGTTGAGATGGGGCTTTCTGCAAGACCCATACAGTGGTTTGTGTGTCTATGTATGTGTTTCAGTGTCCATTCTAGAACCTTCCATGGGCTATCATGAAAAAAAAAAAACAGCACCAGTGCAGTGTCTGCCCACTTCCCTGGCTTGTGCATGCTGGCTTTTTAAATTTCATGGGAACTTGTTGCACTTTCTCCACTACAGTGGTTAGGTCCAATCAGGTCTGGACACCTTTCTGGTGTCTCCCCAACATGAATTCCTCCTTTAGGTCTTTGGTGGACCACTGGAGACCCTTGCCACTTCCATTTCCAATCACTGGGTGGTTGACTTGGAAGGTTTCTCATCAGATGTGC
>NW_013665768.1:861855-873558 GCF_000517525.1 Limulus polyphemus
CTGGTGTCTCCCCAACATGAATTCCTCCTTTGGTCTTTGGTGGACCACTGGAGACCCTTGCCACTTCCATTTCCTAATCACTGGGGTGGTTGACTTGGAAGGTTTCTCATCAGATGTGCTTTATCCATCTGGATAAAGTCGAAGTGGACAGCACAATGCTGGGAAATAAGGCTGCAGTGTCCATGTTAGTGTAGTGCAAGTCACCCTTAGTATATAGTATGCCAATTTTTCAAAGGAGCTCAATTAGATTTTCACAATTACACCGGCTCCTCCACTGCATCACTGTGGGATTCTAACTGCTGTGTGCAGAGAGATAAGTATATCTTTTTGGAAGTTAACATTATCCTTACGTGAAAATATATTTCTGATAGATATTTACCTCTCTTCACACTTTCTCACATTCTTTCCCACTGTAGGTGCACATTATTCTTATCTTATCTGAAAATGAAGTTCATTTCCATTGCAAGTGCTTATGGAGATCTACTGCACATGGAGGATGTGTTGCCATCCTATTGGTTGAGAACTATTGTTGCATGATGAATTCATCATGCATTAGTGCAGTTCACATTATAACCTGTCTTTATGGGAGATAGCTCTAGGCTAGTGTCATGTACAAAACTCTCAAGGGCAGACTTGCAAGGAATGGCTATTACTTGTAGAGAGATAAGTATCTATCATTTTCAGGTAAGGAAAATGTTAACTTCCGGTTTTGTTTGTTTTTTATAAAAGTTATAAAATATAATAAGAAGTTTACCTCAGAACATTAATAAATAGGAAATTATTTTCAGTAATCATTTTTCAAATACTTGGCTCATTCACAAGGCTAGTAAATATTGTTAAATGCATAGGTACCAAAGAAACAGAAATTAAAGATTAGATTATTAAATTGCCAAGTTTTATATATTAATTTATTTTCAGAGGATGAAATTTTAAGCTAGAGCTTTTTGTCAGATTGTAAAACATAGAACAAAGGTGCATTTGTGGAGTTTGAAAATTGCATGTGCACCATTTTGAATGTTAAGTATAAAATTTCTTTGCCAAGTAAGAGGTGTGGTTTTACAAACATAACACATACACAAGATAGAAAAAGTAAACTTATAGTTTAATTAGCACTAAAGAATAAAGTTATGCATATTAAAATGTACCTTACAACCAGAAAAAACACACACTAAATTTAAATTTTCTAAAACTGAAGTAGTCCAAGAGTTGGCAATGGGGGCTGCTTTCCCTCTAGTTAGCAGTTCAAAATTAGAAATGGTGGCATATAGTATTAATAACATTGTCATGACTCAATAGATAATAATTGGAAACTAATTGATTAAACTGAACAAACTTGAATTCATTGAAAATAATAATGGCAATATTTTGACTACTGGAATAGCTGAGATAATTGAAAATAGTAATAATTTGAAACACTAATTATGATTAGTTGATTATTTTCATTACATTAATCAATTTAATCATAATTTTGATTGATTGTTTTACATAACACTATTTGATGCTCATAGGTAATTAATTAATATAGTTATTAGTGCCATAATTTTGACCTTAAATTATTTTTCAGAGTTTTCCTTAGTTCAAACTAATTCTTCACATCCCATCAAAGTCTTGACCCATTTTCAGGAGCATTCAATCAAGTTTGTAAAGTTATCAAGAACACAAGATATTTCTTTATTTTTTATAATATGCAAATTAGTCACAGTGGTAATGTTACACAACATGTGCCAGAATATATCTTTGTACCTATTTCAATATATTTCATACAAAAAGCATAATATTAAAATATTTTTTCTGATAAAAAGGCCAAAACATAGATAACACTATGCAAAGAGTATATGCTACCTTAATAATAGGGACTTCTTTTATTGGTAACATAACTAATCCGGCTGTGCATATTACTATCAGTGTCAACAATCTGATCAAGCATTCTTTATAAAATACCAGTAAGCTTCATTTTTTTCCTTTCTTTCTTTCAGGTACCTCAACATAAATACTCTTCACTTTTATTCCAACCCAAATAATATCACTTTTGTCTTAAGTTTTCAATTGACCGCTAAAAAACAAAATTATTCCTTCCTTTGTTTTATTAACATACTTTCTACTGAATCACTTTAAGTCTTCTAACATAAGATCTTTGCAATCTTAATTTAACTTCTTTAAAACCAGTGACATCTAACATACTAATTGCCATAAAAACTTTAATTTTTGTAACACTTTACTACCACTATTTGTATGAGAGAACTAAGCTACTATTTAACTTACCTGTAAGTATTACCACACAATCTATTCTCTTCATTTCTTCTAAATCTATGATATGATCCTCAAAGTCCAATTAATGAAAAAAGAGAAACAAACATTAATGGTTAGATAATCCTATAAAAAGATTGATTTTTTTATGTTATTCAATAATATTTTCGTATTCACTGTGAGGTCTTTGAAAAGGGTAGTAGATAGTGAGACTTAAGGTAAACCATTTAATCTATGCTGCACTTGGTTTGTATCATTTTATGGTTGTTCAACTACAGACATATTATATTTATATTAGTGCAAAACAATCCTTAATAGCTTTTAAAATTTATTATAGTGTATTTGAGCATTCTTGTAGTACAAATTTTAGTATTTGAATTGGATTAACATAAACTACAAAATCTTAAATTATTCATCAGTTTTACAAGAACAAAGAGAAGAATAGCTTTCCAGTATATTTAATTCTATTAGATGTTGTTAGCAGACTAATTCTGATATGAAATCTTACCTCCTCTCACAAAATAATTTTCACGACTAGTACTACCCTCTATCAATGCAAATTTTCAATGTGTGCTGCTAGCCTTCCACTTCCCGCTTCTACATATCCACATGCAAACAATCATGTAGCAGCTCTCCACCAATAGGAGCACAACACCATTCCTATCTTAACCAGCACCCTCTTCATATCTGTATCATTAATCACTTCTCGATTGGCAGTAGTACTGTACAGACATGCTGGTTTTTGCTTGCAGATTTGTCAGTGTTTTCTGTTATACTAGTGACTTATTTTTTCTTTACTATATATTTAAATTTTCGTCTTTTGGTATTGTGAAAGGTTGCTTTTTTTCACACTTTTCTTACTTTTTCAGGGACTTTTTTGCTAGTGTATTGTGGATCCCACCCTGTGGCAAGTGGTGCCTGACCATGTATACTTTTTTTTTAAATTTGCACTGTTCATCCTGTGACTGTGCTCAATATCGATTATGTTGTATCCCTTCCTACAGTGGACCTGATGTGCAATTTCAGATGCCACTTGGTGTTGGTTGTGTCTCCGTTATTGTTCTCTATGAACTAAACAATTACATCACAGGTTTGGATTATGCACACTGTAGAGATGGGGTGTTCTGTAAGACTGATAGTAATTCTCTGGTGGTTTTTTGCTTCATAAGTATGTTTGTCCTGGACTGTACACTCATGGACTAACATGAATAAACCAGACAGAGATTGCTGCCCATCTCTAATGCTCTGTGGCCTTGAGACTCTTCTCACCATGCCCTGATGCTGCCAGGTTTTGGTTGATTGACTCCGTCGACATGGTAGCCCTGATTTTCAAACTAGAATATCATGGTAACTCATTGCACTCTCTTTGGTGATGCAGTCCTCCTGATTCTCCAATGCATTTTTCCCCATACCAGTTTCTAGTTGCTGGGGTGGTGAGCCATGGAAGCCTGTCCTCCTGAGTGATGAATCACACCACTCAGTTGAGAGTAGGGCAGTGGCATTCTACAGGTGTCTCTGGCTTTTAGCACTTCCTGCTACAGACCTGATGTACAATTCCACATGTTGCCAGGTTTTGGTTGAAGCACTCCACCATATCACGAATATATATATATATATTATTGCAGTTTGCCCCTCAGGCTGAGGCTTTTTTCTTACCTACCATCCTCCAGATGTACATTACTGGTGGGTCCAGTGTTGGTTGGAGATGGTCTAGCTAAGTAAGTCCTCATGTGTGTGCTGGCTGGTATCCCTCCTTCTACTGCAGACTGGATGACAAATGCCAACTGCCACCAGATGCTGGACTGTAGATGCATCCCAAGTTTGCAGTTCCTCTTCCTACAATCTGCTGGATGTTGGTTCCTGGCAGATCTGGTGTTGGTTGCAGCTGGATGCAGCATGTTTTCCCACTTGTGTACGGCTGGATATCCTCCTCCTACCATGGACTGGAAGTACCATACCTATTGCTGTCAGGTTTTGGACCAGAGATGTCTTCTTGCCGGTGCTTTCCACCTTCCTACTGTCTGCTGGATCTGGTGTTGGTTGTGTTGGAAAAGCATGCAAGTGGATACAGATTTGGTACAGATGCTTGTCTTCCTTACCAATTCCAGTTTCAAGGTGAAGAGGTAGATGATCCTCTACCTACAATAGATCTGATGTGCCATTCCAGATACTGCCTGGTGTTGGATTAGGTCGAACTACCACTACGGTCTGCTGTGCCCTTGCCACTCGAAACTCAGGAGCCCCATTCATCAGTCACACATTTTCTGGGATTCCTTCATGTTTTTCCACCTTTTATGTTTGTGACACTGTCATAAAAGAGCGAAGAGTATACCTGGATTAGATATGGTGCATGTTTAATACTGAGGTGTGATGTTTTCTCTTTTTGTTCCACACTTCCTGGTCTCTGTGTGTGTGTGTTTCTTGAAGGGGGATCTTTTTTTTTATCGGCCCTCCACAAGTTCGTTGTAGGATTATAGCTATTTTGTGAGCATAGGTAAGATATTGTATCGGAAGTTAGCATTTTCCTACACTGAAAATGTATTTCCGATAAATACTTACCTCTCTCACTTTTCCTACCCAGCCTCCCCTCTTCTAATGATATATGGTGTAGTCTTCTGACCAATCTTGAAGTGATTAACAAGTGCAGGTGTGAAGAAGGCACTGGCTAAGATAGGAGTGGTGTCACTCTCCTATTGATGTAGAACTGCTGCATGATCATTTACATATGGATATGCAGAAGTGGAAAGTAGAAGGTTAGTGGTGTGCATGGAAAATTTGCACCAATAGAGGGAAGTGCTAGTCAAAAAACTTTTGTGAGAGGAGGTAAGTATCTATCGGAAATACATTTTCAGTGTAGGAAAATGCTATCTTTCATATATTTTTGTAAAACAGAGACTTGTAAAAGGGTTGAGTTGCATTTTTTGTGAATATCAAGGGAAGTAAGTAGTTTTATGTCTATCCAGGCCAGGTTTGTTTAGCAAAGTGCTAAAAAAAATTCAGCTTAACCATATAGCATATTTATGTAACTAAATAATTTATTTAGTATGACAAACTAAACTTTGAGTAATACAAACACATTTGTGTTCAAACTATTCTTATGCTTAAATCTATGGAATGTCAGTATAGTTTTTGTACAAAAACATAATTAAAGCTAGTGCATTTTGCTGTTACAAGTAACATTATGCAACAAGTTTTATTTATATTGTATTGTGCTTTATAATCAGTTCATTGTACATGTTCTGTTGGTAACCATTTGGAGAATTGTTATATATCAAATTCAGCTTTTACTAAAACTTCATAATTTTTTTTCCTTTTATATTACTCATAGGATGAAGACAATAATAAAACCTGTATGAATACCTTTAATCAAACCTTAAGTTTTGATAAACCAGGAGATGTTAATGAATTTTCAAGTGCTGCTGTTAGAGACACAGAACATGCAAGTGATCAGGAAGATGTTACATCTATAAAAAAGCTAGGAGACAGCTCTGAAACCTCAGGTATAAGTTCAAAGTTACCAGAAGATACAGAAGACACAAAATTAACTACAGTAGAGAACACAAATGAGGATGAATCAAAGCCTGAAGTGGAATTGCAATCACAGAAATATGCAGAAGGAATAGAGTTATCAGCTACAGAATTGAAAAAAACTGAGAATGATATGTCAGAATTTGATACACACTCTATTGATAAGATCATGTTTGAATGTAGTAGTGCAGCTCAGCAGATAAAAGACACTATTTGTCAAGTTCTTAAATCTCGTGATGAGCAACCTAATCAAGAAGGTCACTATTCAAAACTAGAGGAAAATATCAAAGTAAAGATTTCTGACTTAGAACAAGTAATCAAAAGGAATTCATCAGACTGTGACAAAACTTCAACTTCTAGTAACTCTACAAGACTCTCAGAAGTACCTCCTCCTTGTAACATATCAGACTCTTCAGATCCAGTTAACAAAGACCAAAAAACTGAAAAGATTGAAAAGAAATCTGTACAGTCAAAGTCAGAAAATAAGAAGGAAAAGAATATATCAAAGAATGAATCTTTCAAACAAATATTAACAGCTGATAGTTTAGCAACTAATACAACATCTAGTACTAGTATACCCATATCTGGTGAAAAAGATATATACATCTGTTCAAGAGAAGATAGCCCTTCATCTTTAAGTGATCCTTCTGATGATGCTCAAGGCCAGGTAATGTTTGTCCTAAGTTTACCCAAGTTAAGAGTTAACTGTCAAACTGTGATAGATACACTTAATTAAAATTTATATCAGGATGTATTCTATAAGAATATAATACATAAGATATAAAAAGTTGAAAAAATACAGCTGTGACTTATTCTAATCCTTGACTACATGTATTTCAAAAGCTAATTTTAAAAGAAAAAGGTTCCATGATTAAGAAACTGTTAAATCTTCAGATTTAAACTTAGTGTTTACCACACCTAAGAAATCATTGAACCTTCAATTATAGTTACAAGTCTTTCCAACTTTAAAAAAAAGTGCTCACTTGAGAAATTTGGATATGCTTGAAAGAAATAGGTATAACCATTTTCAGTAAACTATTTTTTTTTGTTTTTAATTCTTTCTTTTAACATTCTTGTTATATGCTTTTATCAAGTGATGACAACAGTGACGAATCTGGTACAACTGTAAAGTATAATTACAGAGTCTGTATATTTTTTAAACTGGCATTGTTTGAATGGTGACATCAAATAATTCAGACAAATATTTTATTATTGTATAGTTGCAGAAGTTATAAACCAATATTATTTTATTATAGGTGAAAAGTATTGTGTAAGTGCAAGCTTTTTGATAATTAAAGATTCCATCCTTTGCTCCTTTTGGTTTTTAGGATTTTTTTATTGTTTGTTTGATGGATAGTTCTGTGTATTTCATTTCTTAAAATCATGCAGTTTAGAAAAGACACTTATAGTAAAGGGAGAGTCAGTATTAACTTGTGGTGTTCAATGATTGTTGTTTTTTTACTGAGTTTTCTTCTTGGATTCTTTTGTTCAGATTTATCTTTGACACTGATGTATTTTGGTGTATGTAAAAGTTCTTCTATTTCTCCAATGTAGATAACCCCACAAACATTACATTTAAGTTGTTAAACAACATTTTAAATTGGCATCTCTGACCTACACTATTAACACTTGCTATGCAAGTGTTCATATAACATAGTGTTGGTGTGAAAGGCACTTCGAGTGTTGTACCGGGTTTTTGTACAGGGTGTCCCAAAATGCATATACCAAAAAGAAAGTTGAGTAACATTTGTATTATTTGTGATAACAACAAAATTCTAAATAAAATATCTTCTGCAGGCTTGTAAGTTTTATTTAATTTAATTAATAAACATCTAGATATCTTCAATCATTAGCTACAATCAATCTGATTCTGCATTCAAATTTTGAGAACACATTTTCCAACACTGCTGTATGGATGGATAAGACAGCATCACAGATACAAAGTTTCAGTTCCTCAAGATCCCTTGGTTTGTTATCTTAGACTTTTGTTTCCAAAAAGCCCCAAAGATAAAAGTCCAAAGGGGTGAACTTGGGGGAACTTTTCAGGAGTTGTCATTTCAGTTAAAAACAGGGTTAGTTCTGAAATCTGCATTAAAGCACATTCATACATAATAATGATAAATAATGTAAGTAATAAGAATAATAATTAACTTCAGTAAAACTTGCAAGCTTTTGGAAGATATTTTGTTCAGAATTTTGTTATCTCAAACAATGAAAAAGTTGTTCAACTTTCTTTTTGGTATATTCAGTTTGGGATACCTTGTACTATCCTGGTTGATTTGATGTATTATTCACTCTGTTTGAGGCTATCACCATATTGTTGGTGAATGGAATAATCATTATTGTTTTGGTATTTGTCATTTTTCTTGTTGAAATGCTTTTGTTTTTGTAGGTTAGATGCATTTTAAACAGGTTATTTTTGTTTACTTTAGATGTTGCTCTTTATCCATCTATGTCTTTAGACAAAGGTATTATTTATCATGAGAGGAAATATTAACTTAGCCAAAGTCAGTCTGAACACTATTCAAACAGAGCTAAAATCTATACTGTAAACAGCTGTTTTTTATTGTTGGAGATAATTTCTACAAACAAAAGAAGGGAGTATGAATGGGGGAATAATGTGGCTGCTGTATTTGTGCATACACTTGAAACAAAAGCTCTCCAATACATAAACAGACACAACAGGCCTTACAACAGTGGTATGGTATGGATACATAATAATATTTTTGATATATGGAACTATAGATTTGAAAACCTTCAAATATTTCATTCTTTTCTGAACACATTTCACCCTTCAAATAAGTTCACTTTGGAACATGCAGAAATGCAGAGATTACCTTTTTTAGAAGTTATCTTAGCAATCAACAAATACATAGTTCTGTGCCACAAAAAATATCTAAAAACGAGTCTTTTTTTTTGTTGTTGTTGACTAAACAACATAGGATTTCAACCATCTCAAAAAATAGTGTGTTAGGTGAGCTAAAGAGAATACACTGAAATTGTTCCTTACAAAACTCCATCACAGAAGCCTTAGTTAACCTTGGAACACTTTTATTACAAAACAGATATCCAGAACAACCTTTTTAAATGACATGAAATAACGTGAACAAAACAAGTATCTAAACAAAAAAAGCCACAAGTTATCAAAAGTACATTGACTATTCCATTCATCAGCAACACAATCACAACCTTTAAATAATCCAATCTACCAATCAGAATAATACATTGCCTGACAAAACACTTATAAAACTTTTAACACACATGCCTTTCACACCAATATTATGATAGTGACTAGAATTTGTTTTGTTCAAGAATTAATGATGCAGAGATACTAATTAAAAAATTTAGTCAATCAACTTAAATGTTATATTTATATGGATCTATACCTTGGAGAAAGAAAGACCCTTAAACACGCACACTTCAAAAAACAACAGAACACTATAGAAGTTTGAACAACTCAAATGCAGTTCAGGAGTATACTTTAAAAAAAAACATGAACCATTACAGATTAACTTTGATTCTCCATTTACTGCAGGCATCTTTTTTTACAATGCAAGATTTTCAAGAAAGAAAATACACAGAAATGTTATTCATCAAAGAAAAAATACTAAAATGAATAGGAAGTAAGTCACTAATGTATATATATTTTTAATGGCATTTCTAGTTTATTATTATATTTTAGTTTTAATTACTGTTTTCTCTATCCTTACTCTGCCCCTCTTTTAACTATTTCCTTATTGTTTTGTTTTCAGAGATGTACATTGTTTAACATCTCGGCCCTACATGCACACACCTGACGTGGAATGTATGCAAAAAGAACATACTTTGAAAAATGACACTTTACAGTTGTAGCAGTTATCACTGTTATTATCTTTTGAGATATTTCTGAGATAAGAAAAAATTGTATACCTGTTTCTTTTATGTATGTGTTAGATAATTTTGTATGTATATTATTGTAGCAGGAAGTAGAATAATTTCAATAGTCAAAGTAGGTAATAGGGCTGAGACGAAGTATTCGAATATTCCGAAGCTACGAAGCTGACAGAGGCTTCAGATCTGCCAGTGTCCATTCGAATGTTCGCATGTTTATTTATATGCATGCGCTATGCATACAATTTTTGATTAGAAAAAATGCCGTCAGATAAGGGCGTGGTTGGAAATAGTTGTAAAAAGGTTTCGGACGTATGGAGTTTTTATAAGAAACTTCATGACCGTAGGAAAGCCATGTGCACTATATGTAAAAAAGAATTTGCCTATTTAGGCGGGACAACAAACCTACGGAATCACCTCGCGTCATAGCACTTGACTCTTTACTGTCCGGACATTGAGACAACCACAACGGAGAGCAGGAAGATGCCTACCCTTGATGGATTTGTAAGGCCTGCGAAGTGCAATGATACACGTGCAAAGAATATAACAGACAGAGTGACTCAAATGATCGTTCAAGACCTACACCCCATTTGAACTGTTGAATGCGATGATTTTCGTAAGTTAATGAAGTACTTGGAGCCAGGATATGTCTTACCAAGCAGAAAACAATTTACCGCTGATATCAACCTTAAACATGCAGCGTGTAAACAACGTCTGAAAGAAAGGCTAAGTGAAGAAGCAGTGTTTATATCGTTAACCACGGATATATGGACGAGCATCGCGACAGAAAGTTACATTACCGTAACAGCACATTACATTGATAACAGCTGGGTGCTACAGGCCTTTGTACTGGAAACCTTACCTTTCCTAGAATGGCACACGGGGTAAACATTGCAGAAAAGCTGAAGAAAGTGGTGGAAGAATGGGAGATTATGGAGTATGTAATGCTACTAAATAAAAGCTTCCAGATTCCAGAAGGCCTGTAATCAAACTCTAGGAAATCTTCCTTGCTCAGACTACACAACTGCTGTCCAGTCATATTAAACTTTGACAGGTCAAACTCATGTACAATCAAACTGTAACAAATTAAATACATACATTGTTATAATATAACAAGTATACTCAATTGTAAGAAGCTTCGAAGCTTCGGTAGTTATCTTGCAAGAAGCTTCGAAGCACTACTTATAATATTCGTTTCAGCCCTAGTAGGTAAACCATCTGTTACATAATTTTTATGTCTGTTCTGCTGTAATAGGAAATAGTATGATGAGTTGGAATAGTAAAAACATTCTAATGGTTTATTAAGTATAAAAACAATAAAAATTGGATGAGAAGCTTCAGAAACAGAGCATCTTCTTGTACTACCAGAAGTCTGGGTAAATCAGTAGTCATAATATTTTTGGTTTGATAATAGATTTAATGAATGTCTCTCCATGAATGTACAGTTTTTTTAACTCAAAATTAATGAAGCAATTGAATCTAAGTTATTTCTTTATGATAGTTTGTTTAATTTTCAGGAGAAAACTCAGAAACAACCCACAAAAACAACATCAAAAACTCAGAAAGGAGAATCCACTATCAAGAGAAAAGGAGAGAAAACTGTTGGTGTGTTTCTGTATCATTGTTTAGCTTATTGTATATACAGTAATAATTCAAGATAGCTTTGATATATGGAAACATCTGTTAGCAGAGTTCTTGCACAGATCTTAAAATATAACATTCATAAAAGGAAACATCGGCTCGTGTAGATACGTAGATCTTGAAAGTTGAGTTGTTCAAAACTTGAAAATAACGTTAATAACTGGACCAATGTTGCAAAAAAAATATCTACTGAAGCTTTTCGCCAGACAAAGATGCGATACCTACCACACAGAAAAGTATGGTTATTTATGAATTCTCGTGCCATTGCGAATGTCGGTATGTAGGTCGCACTCCACAAAGATTGCAGGATAGAATTAAACAACATGTACCCACATCAATAAAAACTAAGAGTGTGCATGTCTCTCCTGTAAAACAAAAGTTCTACCACCAAAATGTGAATCAGCAATTGGCCAGCAT
>NW_013665768.1:873568-881829 GCF_000517525.1 Limulus polyphemus
ATGCTGGCCAATTGCTGATTCACATTTTGGTGGTAGAACTTTTGTTTTACAGGAGAGACATGCACACTCTTAGTTTTTATTGATGTGGGTACATGTTGTTTAATTCTATCCTGCAATCTTTGTGGAGTGCGACCTACATACCGACATTCGCAATGGCACGAGAATTCATAAATAACCATACTTTTCTGTGTGGTAGGTATCGCATCTTTGTCTGGCGAAAAGCTTCAGTAGATATTTTTTTTGCAACATCTCAACCAACAATTGGTCGAGTTATCAATGCTATTTCAAGTTTTGAATAACTCGACTTTCAAATCTTCGTATCTACATGAGCCAATGTTTCCATTTATGACCATTATATTTTAATATTTGTGCAAGAACTCAGCTAACAGATGTTTCCATATATCAAAGCTATCTTCAAGTTTTGTACAACAAAACACCTTTTCAAGTAATAATTCAGTTCAATCTTGTAAGCCATTTGTAATATATGTATTCATGTGTATTTCTGAAATGGTATATTACCTCCTCTCACATAAATAGCTATTCTTGTTCAGTGCTACCCTCTATATGCATAAAAAAAATTTCCCATGCCACAAGCCTTAAGCTTCCACGTATCCTACAATCAACATGGTTCAAGTGTGTCATGTAAATCATCATGCAACAACCCTCCACCAGTAGGAGTGCGACACGCACTCCTGATGCATGTGACTCCCTCTATTTGATTCTACCAAACTATCACTTCTCATTTGGCAGTGCTCGTGTCAAGACATTTTTTATTGTGCTCTTTGATCATGTTTTTTCTTTAAATCTTGCATTTTTTTAAAACTTAATTCTGAAGTGGAATTGTTCTTTTCAAGATAACTTGTTTTTCCCGGTTTTAATTTTTCTAATTCTAACACTATGGTGTTTGATCATTCATTGTGAACAATGAATTCTGAAGTCCAAGTTACCACTTTGGAGGTAATACCTTCTACTAACACACTTATACAGGCTACAGGTGGGGTAACTTAGCTCTCATCTGCCATGAGATTGATCATTATATGAGTCAACCCACTTCTCCTAATGTTGCCCATATTCCTCTTGAACATGCCAAACCTGTTCAGATTGATGAGGAATTTGACAGGTATTTTCCTCCACCTGATTTTTCCATGTCTTCCTATGTCCCTACTGCAGAATCAGCTAGGCCTAATATGGCTTTTTTAGACATGATTTCTCAGGTATGATCTGTTTTATTAATTTCCCCAATTTCTTTTAATCCCTTCCTTCTTTGTTTCATGATACCTCTTCCTCTCAGGATTTTGTATTCCCCCCTTTCCCAGATATTAAGGTTCATGCAGAAAATTTTGTCTCTCAGATGGTTGAGGATGCTAGCATGCCTCACCCTTCATGGACTTCAGATCACTTTGCTTTAGCCGACCATCAGGCTCAATTTCCATTCCTTGATTCTCAACAGTTAGAATCGATTTTGCCCAAATGGGGAGTGGACCCTGATCATCCTGTTTGTTAATTCCACACCCAATCTTCCTGCCTTCGACTTACTCAATCGACTCTCCTCCAGTACTTGTCTACTATCCACCTCCTTTCTAAGGCACTCCACTGAGATCCTGAGGGTTTTTGAGGGATAACCTCTCCTTGATTACCTCCACATTGTCATGTTTGTCTTCTTTGGCTCTTTCCTTACACACGTGTTTTCTCTGTTGTTGGGATCTTCTGGGGAGGGATGCTGTATTATTCCAAGTTTGTTTACCACCTACTTATATCCAGGAGTTACATATGGTCCCTTCTCTCCAGCTGTCTGTTTTTGGGAATATTCCTGAGACCTTGGAATCCTATGTTGAATCAGTGAGAGAGTAATCAACACTTTCATGTTTACCTGATTGTTTGTCTCATTCAGAGCCTAGATAAGCTATTATTACCGTTTCCCTTCCTGCTCTTTCCGATCTCTTACCAGTTCCTACCTCCAAAGGTTGCTCTTCTTGTCATATTATTTGGTGCAGGTGGATACGTTGCTAACAGTACTGCTGACTACCTGGTGGGTTCCAGTGCAGTGGGGCTCACTTGACCAATTTTGTTCCTCTATGGTGAGTTTTTGCCACAGATCTGTGGGTTATTCAGGTATTATCTGAGGGACTTGCCATCCACTTTCTTTCCCTTCCTTACATTGTCTTGGGTACCCATATCCTTTCCATTGTCTTGGGATCCTACAACCAGGCAACATCTATTCGAGGCTGTACAAAATCTTCTCTCCCAACAAGCCATCGAACCTGTTTTTATTTTAGGCTATTTGTGGTATCCATGAAAACCCGGGACTGGCAGCTTTGATTGATTTGTTCTTCCCCAATAAATTTTTGGTTCTGCCATGATTTGCTATGGAGACTTTTCACCCTCAAGTTGGCTTTTTCTCCAGGTTTATGGATGACCAAGGTAGATGTCACGAATGCTTATCTGCATATTTCAGTATCTCCTCTGTTGAGGCACTGTCTTCTTTGTTCATCACAGGGTAGTTCATCAATTTCGTGCTCTGCCTTTCAAGTTTGCTTTGTCTCCAAATGTCGTTTGTTGAATGGTCAAGGCTTTAGCCTGACATATGCATACTCGTGGGTTGCACTTGCACCATTACATGGATGACTGGCTTCTGGTATCTCATTCCAAACAGGAGTCTGCCCATCACACTCATCTGCTCCTCCTAGAGACAACTCGTATGGGTTGGTTAATCAAGTTGGAGAAGCCTTATACCTACCCAATATCTTGTCAATTTGGGTGTCTTTTTCAACACTCATCTCAGACAGGCACCAAACTTCTACTCTTTGACTCCATGCCCTTACTGCTCATGAAGTTCTATTGCTTTTGGGGATATGGTCTGCTATGGAAGCCCTTATACCCTTGGGTCGGGTGCATATGTGGTCTCTTCACTGGGCTCTGCACAATCAGTTGGACCTTGTGCGGGATCCATTAGAGGCTCCTATTTCGCTTCCTCCTTCCCTTGTGCGATCTGCATTGGTGGTTACACAGAGCTTACATGTCAATGGGTGTACTGCTTCCACCCCCTCATCCAAATTTGCATATCTTCATGGATGGTTCCCTCCAGGGCTGGGGGTGTGGATTACTTAGCAGGAAGCTTCAAGTCTGTGGTCTCTAACCAAGCGATCTTACCATTTCAATATCCAGGAGTTTCTAACTGTACATCGTGCTTTGGATAATTTTCTTCATCTTGCCAGGAATCCTCTAGTCATGATACATTCCAACAATTCTCCTTGTGTGCCATGTTCCAGATGTATTCAATCTGGTTGTGGATCATCTTTCTCATCCCAACTAAGTTTATCTGATGGAGTTGTCTCTCAATCCTATGGTTTTTCAGTGGCTATATACCTTTAGTGGAGTACTTCTCAGCTGGATGAGTTTGCCACATCCCTCAATACCAAGTTACCTCTGTTTTGGTCTCCGGTTCCTCATCTACTTGCACTGGCTGTCAGTGTGTTCAGTCAGGATTGAACCAACAAATACTTGTCCCTATTGTTGCATTCCTTCTGGATTCCTTGTCCTCCTCAACAAACAGTCCTTCTGGATTGGGATGTCAGTGTGGTTCTTTACTGCCTTACTTTGCCACTGTTTTGAACATCCATCCTTGTGTTCAATTTTTCATTTATCCCATAAGACTTATTTCCTTCTCCTAATGGCCTGTGGACGTTATCAGTCGGATTTATTTGCCATTGACATTTCATGTACACTATATCATTCCACATATGTTTTTCTTTATCCAAATAACTTTTTCCTTCCAAAACTTCGGCAACTTGTGAGGGTAACTCCACCTCCTCGCTGATCTCCCTTCCTTCCATTACCCACCTATATCCTTGGTCTGATCTGGATAGACAACTATGTCCCATATGTGCTCTTCATTGTTATATTGCCTGCACATCTTCCTTCCGTACTGCCTTTTCCCATCTCTTCGTTCCATGGCAGATATCCTTGTGACATTTCTCCTTCCACCTTTACCAATTGGGTTTGGCTTTTAATTTGATTGGCTTAAACTTCTTTGTCTCCTTCTTCCCGTAATTTGTTACAGGTGTCTTCTCATGAGATTAGGCACCTTACCTTTTCCCTGGCATCTCATCTACGTCATCCGTTAGAGGAAATACATCAATTGGGCATGTAGGCCACTCCACATATGTTCCTCTTTCACTACCTGCATCTTATCGCTGTTTCATCAACAGGTTATCGTCTTCCACTTGTGACCATTCTTCATACTTCTGTGAGACTGTGATTAGGTGAGTTATCTTTTTTATATATACCTCTTACTTTTCAGGGGCTTTCCCCTTTTTAATGTAAAAAGTGGAGCCTGACCAGGTGTTCTTCAACTAGTCAAATTCGCACTGTCGGGCCATGTTGACATAATATTTATAAATTTCATGGCCACTAAATGCTCACTGTTGAAATAAAGTGTTCCACAAGATCGCTTTTAAGTTTTTCCTCGCAATAACAATTTGCCTCATTGATATGCCTGTTCCGGACCATACTCACCCATGGACTTCACGGGTAAAGCAGAAGGGGATAGCTGCCCATCTCTTCCATTCCTTAGACTGAATAAATCAGGTGTGGTCTGCTTTTCAAAATATGGTTTTTATTATTACCCACTGCACTGTCTCTGATGTTGATGTTCCTCCGGACTGTCAACCATATTTTCTTCCAGTGGAGTAAGGGAGCCCTAACCACTTTCCAGTTCCAAGTCACTGGAGTGGTAGACCATGGAAGCACCCTCCTGAATGTGGTGATATACGATACAAAATGAATCCAGTCAGTTGAGAGTAGGGTGGTGGTGTAGATGATGAGATGTCCTCCCATCTGATGCTCCATCTATAAATGAGTTTATACAAGGGGTTATTGTAGCTTTGGAGTGAGTCATCAAAATTGTAGTTCACCCCTTTGATTGGGATCCCTCATCCTATCCCCAGATGGATGTCGGTTCCCAGTGGCTGGGTTTTGAATTCAGAGCTGAACCAATCAACATACGTCTTCACAAATGGATTACAGGTGTCTCTGTTCCCTCATTCAATTGGACTCTTGTTCAATACTACTGTGTTGTAGGTCACAGTGGAGGAACTTGCACTATCCCTCAGAGATTTTAATATACCAAAAATGTTAATATGCTGGGGATGGTTCCTGTGTGATTGATTTGAGTGGACTATTTCACTATATAGGGACATTTTTAATTTTCTCTCTTTGCTATCATATGTCCTGTTCACAGATAAGTGGGTATGATATATCCCTTTGGTCTGCTGAACTTGAGGTAAAGATGGTATGATCCTCTTTCCTACCTCCACCTGGTGGCTGGGTTTTGGATTGCAGTTGACTTGCTGCTGGTATAATCTTCTTTCCTACCCCCACATGAATGTCAGTTCCTGGTGATTGAGTTTTAGATTATAGTTGACTTGCCAATGGTATGATCCTTTTTCCTACCCCTACATAGATGTCAGTTCGCAGTGGCTCGGTTTAGGATGCAGTTGGCTTGCTGTGTATGGTCTGTCACACCCTAGCCACTCTACATCTTGGGGCACATCCTTTTTCCTCTCATCCACATTACGGTCATCTAAGGAACTGAAATTCAGAGTCGGTGGTTCGGATCCCTATCCAACCATTGTTCTCTTCCTTTTGGATGTGCTACTCCCATTTTCCACCCCTGTCTGCATAACCTCTTTCCACACTGGACAAAGAGTATACCTGGTACAGAAATGGTGCTGTCTCCCATGTATGTTTCTTTAATGCAAGAATCTCCTCTTTTAGAGGTTCTTCAGTCACTGTGGATGAATGCTTCTCTTTTTCCTTCACACCTGTTCAGTGTGGGATTCTGGCTATTTATGTGAGAAGAGATGAGGTATCATATCAGAAGTTATAATTTTTCTGTACTGAAAATGTATTTCCGATACTTACTTACCCCCTCTCACACTTCCCACTGAAAACTAGTGCTTCCATTTTCTACCAAAACTCAAAGTGATAGTTCGGTAGGATTGAATAGAGGGAGTCACATGCATCAGGAGGGTGTCACATTCCTACTGGTGGAGGGTTGTTGCATGATGATTTATATATGAGACGTAGTAGAACCGTGTTGATTGTAGGGTACGTGGGAACTCAAGACTAGTCGCATACGAAAAAATGTTTGCATATAGAGGGCAGCACTGAACAAGAATATTTGTGTGAGAAGAGTTAAATACCTATTGAAAATATATTTTCATTATAGGAAAACAGTTATAAAACTTTAGGCAAAAAATAGCAAAAACCTTTCCAAATTTAATAAAAAGCCTTCCCGTATTATAATACTTGTTAAGAGTATTTATAGTAATGGTTTCCTTAATATGAAGATTTTGAAATTTATCATTAATATTTTTGTATTTGTGAAACAATTATTTTCAAATAATAATATTTGCAAATGCATATTAGAATTGTATCCAGAAATTGAAAGTTTTTTGTTTTTTTTTTTACAGAATTCAAGCTTTAAATACCAAGAGTAAATTCCAAAAGTACAGAGTGTACTCATTGTTTATCAATATAGTTGTCCACAATGCTTTTGCACTTTTGTTGACATTAATCTTAAATGACTGTAACTTCAAGATAACAGGCATGCCAAACTCAACAGCATAAATACACAGCAGCAGATGGTCATGAACTGTAAAACTCCAGTTGGTCTGTAGCATTTGACTTCATTGCTGTTACCTGAAATGAAAGAAATATTCATATTAAGGAAACTATAACTACACTCAAGATTAGACCAACCTTTAACAAGAAATTGTAATGCAGAAAAAATAGTGTTTAATTATGTATAACCTGTAAGTTTATGTGTATTGTATTTCAGATTTTAGAAATTTTGTGTACATCAAATTTGTCCCCCAGTGTGTTAATGGTTGTTTTATAAACTTACAATGCTAAAATCCAGAGTTTGATTTTCCATAGTTTGAAATTATATTTACTTTTATTTGTTTATTAAATGAAAGTGTTGTTTCTTTCTACACCCATTTTAGAACACATTCTAAAATCACTCACTAGTTTTTCAAGTACAGAAGAGAAGCTGATGGCCTTGTGTAAAAAGCAGATAGAGGTATTAGAAGATCAGCGAACACTGGAGGTAAAGTTGAAACAGACTGAAAGGCATGTTCTACAGGTGACAAAAGAAAAAGAACAGCTCCAAGCAGAACACAACCGTACTGTGCTAGCCAAAAGTCGTCTAGAAAGCTTGTGTCGAGAATTGCAACGGCAGAATAAAGCTGTAAAGGTAAGCGGGTACAACACTTTGCCTGTTAAATATCATTACTTACTTGTTAATAGATAAGAAAGTTTAACCTTCTTGCTATGGGCTCAGTGAATTACACTGACCTTGTGACTCCAAAGTGACCATCAGAGTTTCCATACCATAACTTTTAATGTGTTTTGTGTATCTTCATGAAATTTAATGAGCTTTCAGTAAACATTAAAAGTATTTTTACTAAAAATTTGTCTGTGAATATATGAAGTCAGAGTGTTGACTGCTCCAAGTGATTTTCTTGTTAAGATTAAAATACTTTTGTTCACCTGAAAATTTTCAATTTTCATTAGCATAATCTCTAGAATTTAAATAAATATTAAACGTTTTTTTTCAATAAAGCTTTAGATTTGATCTGTTATTTTCTCTGCTCTAACTCTGTATGCATTTGGTTAATTTGACTGACCTCATAACCACCATAAAAAAATACGAAACAAATCTAAATTACTCTTTTACTTTCTAGAATGCAAATGTTGCAATTCTCATACTAATGGAGATTGAGAATTTTTAAATATTTCCTTATAAAATTAACAACCAAAAATGTATATAATATTAGAATTTGATGTATTAACTATTTTTTGATGCCAAGTTTACTCTTATACAATGATAATAAAGTAGTTTAATTAAATTTTAAATGTAACTCTCTAAAATGTCGTGACATGCACACTGTTACCTACGTGTAGTGAGAGAGTTTATGCTTCAGTTGCCTACTGAAAGAGACATCATTTTTTACTTTCACTGTTTTCACAAGGAGTTACGACGAAGTTATCTTTCAGAAAACACACACTTACCTCTCTGCACAATGAAGAACTATTACTTTGTGCCACAGCCATATAGATGTTCTTACAAGCACAAGCCTTTTAAAGAAGCTCCTGTACTCAGCACATATTAACATGTACTGTGTCAACCTATGATGTAATCATCATTAGACTTAACCTTCCACCAGTGCAGTTATAGTATATTAACCCTGGATGAA
>NW_013665768.1:882829-890041 GCF_000517525.1 Limulus polyphemus
CTAGATAGTAATCATCATTAGTACTTAACCCTACCCACCACGTGCTAGTTGTTATATTATTAACCCTACGATAGAAGCTGCAAGTAGAATAGTTAGTTAAGTAATAAATAATTATTTATTATATATATATATATATATATATATATATATATCTGGAGTGTAAATGTCATTTTTTCTAAACTTGTTATCAAAATGTGTAAATCCTTCCAGTATGCACTGCAAATTTTGAGAGACAACAAATAAAGATGTTGATCTACATTACAATATAAATAACAATAAAAATTATAGTAAGCTATGGATTCTTAAGCGTGGAGCATTAAGATGGTTGTATGTTGTTTAACATTCATCTCGGCTGTCAGATTTTGTGTTCAGCAGGATTCTTTACAATAGGTGTCTGTGACTTGTTGGCAATAGATTTCAATAAACAAATGGCACACAGTCCACTTGTTTTAAAAGCTGGATAGTGAAGTCAACACGTCAAACGTACAGGAGTTTTTAATTTCTCTTGGGGAGATTCTGAGTGTAGAAGCCCTTAAGAAACTGGATAAACATCAAATTGCAGAACACAGTGACAGTTTCAAGAAATTGTTCCTGAAAGAAACCTCACAACTAAAGTTCTCTTTAAATCAAATTTATAGTGCATTGGAAATGCTCTCAGAACATTATCCTAATTTGTAGTGAAGCAGTGCCATCAAGAGGGCTGTTATGAATGACATCAACTGCTATGATGTCATTCTTAGTGAGAAGTGGAAGAAGGAGTAAAAACAGCCCATACTTCATTCATTCTTCTTAAAACAATGTTCCTCTTCACCAATGGAGGAAGAAGAGCCTCAAACTGAGCCATTGTCATCGTTGGATCCTGTCAGCCCTCTTCACAACTAACTCCACATCCCCTCTGAATGGAGCTATGGTGACAATACACTGTGCTTCTTTTATTTATGTCAGTTTTTAATTTTAATACTGTACAGTATAAAAATACTGTATAATATTATTTTCAAATAAATTATCTTTGTTTATAATATGAATGTTAAGTTATGAAGTATTTGTAGTATGAAATGGTAAGTTATGAAGGCTGGAAACACATCCTCATAGTAATAATGTTATAAGTTATATAATACAGGAAGTCTCAAAATATATGAAAGAAGCTCCATGAATGTATCTAATCCATATATATCGGGGTATTACTGAATATATTCTGTGAGTTTCTGCTTCACGGATATCTTAACCTTCTATTGCATGCATTATGATAATACAGTGTAAAAACATTTTTTCTTTGAATTTCTTACTTAAATAGGTCTATATTCCACAAAAAATGTTTTTCTGAAATATATTTTAGTAAATTATAAATGAGTACATTACCTAGAAGTAACATTGTTCAATTGAGAAACCAACAAAAATAATTTCATGATTTGTTTAGACTGTTATCTGAAAGTAAGAGCATTCAATACAGAATTGAAGCATTTGTATATGTACAAATTTGTTATCTGTATATTACAATGTGCAATAGTGGGTTAAGGTGGTGCTGAGTTCTTAATTCAATTTTGTTTTTATTCTTTCAATAATTGTTATTTATTGGGATTGCATTCTGAAATATCTTTTATTTCTGACTGCTTTGCATCGTTATTGTTATATGTTCTTCTTACCACCATTACACCCACTCTAAAATCATTGATTTGTTATTTCTATTTCTAAACAGATAATTTCTTTTTAGTGTATGAACAGCTCATGAGATTATCAGGGTATTTTTATCTTTGTTGTTTTTTCTGCAATGCCATGCCATCCTGGTTTGTATGCAACTATAATTTTTAAGCCTTCAGTGTAAATTGTACAACCTTACTGTTACCATTCATATGTGTGGACTAAAAATCCTACCAATTGGACATTGGTTTTTGTTATGGATGGTCAATTCCAATCAGATAATGCATCTTGCTTTATTCCTTGTGGATTATAACCTTATGGAATAATGCAACTGTATTTGAAGATGTGAGAACCATACATACACATACACGTTTCCAAGGACATTCTTTAACTGTGATCATGTGATAAAGCTGTAGACATTGATTTGTGGCCTATGGGATAATTGAATTGTATTTTGTTATTAGTGATTTTTATTTTATTCGTTTATCAATGTCTGGATGGAGAAGTCTTTCCTTTTATAGGTTTCACATTCGTGTGTAGGAGAACTTTTATTTTATTGATTTCTTGTTGTTGTAGCAGGATATTACTTAGACAGGGAAGTTCCTCCCACTTGTTGGTTTCTTATTCTTGTAGTAGGACATCTTCTTGGCAAAATGTTTCTCACCTTCTATTGATTTGTCATTCATGTGGTAGGACATTGCATAGATAGGGAAGCTTCTCTCCTTTTATTGATTTGTCATTCGTGTGGTAGGACATTGCATAGATAGGGAAGCTTCTCTCCTTTTATTGATTTGTTGTTCTTCTAGTAGAGTATTGCCTGGACAAGGAATCTTATTTTGTTTGACCTTAGATTACTACACTTCATACGTATGATATGTGGGTATAGTTCTCACATCTTCAAGCATACTTGCATTATTTCATTAGGTTATAATACCTGATGGCTCAGTTTTTGCCATGTTTGTTGTTGTTATTACTGCTGTTGTAGGATTAACTGCCTTATTTTAGTTTCTCTGCTGAGTGTGCTTCTACTCAGAAAGTTTACTTATTTCCATGGAGTGTGTCACAGAGTATATATGTGTCAACCTTTAATCAGCTGAAATAACTGGTTTTATTTCCAATAAATTTGGACAGCCTGTGCATTTTGATGTCCCCAATATCCAAATAAACTGTGTCCTCCTATATGCTTTCTACCACCACCACCTTTTATATCTGAGAAGGGTACTTCTCCCATTTACTCCTTCTTCCTCCTTTTGTTTTCCAAAAAGCTACTTCTATTTACTTCTGAAGTTTCTCTTCCTCCATTTACTGTTTAAGGTTTACTTATTTTAATGTGTGAGTAGAATACTTCTCCTAGTTGTTTCTGAAGCACTTCTAACTTTTTGTTCAGGCAGAGACAAGTTTTAATGTTTTATATCAACTACAGAGGTTGAGTACATTATATTAAAATGAATTTGGAGCCTCACCACATTTTGTTATGCTGTATTTGATGACTGTGCATCATGACTGTAGTCCTAAATGTAGTTTCCATTATAAGGCTGTCATGTCCAAAGCATGCCATTTCTTGCTGATTTTTTCCATAATCCATGTAATGTACAAGGAAGTTGATTTCCCAGAGCCCTTATCAATCACCAGAATACACAGAAATTCATAAATGCTGCATCTGGTGACTTGACCAGTATGTCTTCATATGGGATAGCAAGAGTACCCATTTCATTCTCCAGCTGCTTGAGGTCTGCAATGGTTGAATGAATACATCATGGAAGGAATTTGTGTTGCTTTTCTAGGTGAAGATCGTTCTTTATATTGCATACTGTTGCATGGAGCACATAAACTACTGTTAGCAATGGCCTTTGTGTTTGTGAATTTTCATCTGTTACAAGACACCTCACTTTGCTTACCATGGCTGAGGTAAGTCTTGTAACAGGTCTCTTTCTGAATGGTCCTTGTGCCCCTGATTTATTTATATTCTTATATTTTCCAATACCATTAAGTTCAATTCTAAATACCTGATCTGAGTATTTTGTGTTGAAAAAAGAGCTGTTACATACCCTTTTTAAAAATTTTTAGTGGCATCACACTACCTACAAAATAACAAACAATCGCTATGTAGTTCTGATACATAACATTCAGCTGTGACTGTATATCACATGTTGTTGTGATGTCAGTTGATGATTTGCATATTCTGAATTGTTTAATAAAAGCTACTCAACCTTCTATATGTAAAAGATAAATACAGATATATGTGTTTGTGTTTTTTTATGTATGGCTGGTTATCTCAGTAACAATGATAAAGAAAAGTTTTAAAGTGAGGCAAAAGCAGGACTGTTTTTAAACTTGGGTTTAAAATTGATTTGTATACTTACTTTCATATGATATGGATTTCATAACATTTGTAATAGGAAGACAGTCTTTCAAGAATCCGTGAAGAAGAAGAAAAACGAAAAGAAGTAGCAGGAAAGTTCCAGGCAACGTTGAATGACATTACGAATCTAATGCAAGACAACCAACAACGTTATTCAAAACAGAGAGAAGAAAATGGTGAACTAGCACAGAAACTGAAGTCCTTGGTTGATCATTATGAAATGTGGGAGAAGGTAAACACATAAAATGAGCAAAAAATGTCAATAAAATATAAATCATGCATTTTTTTCTGAAAAGGTGATGTATATTCCAAATTATTCCTTTCCTGTGTTATAAGGACATATTAGTAGTTGTTGGTAAAAATAACTGATAAATATCTCGGATTACACAATTTTCTGTATGAATCTTTTACATATAAACTTTGTACTTTTTTTACTTGTTAGTTTTGGTTGAACTGGCCTTTAACTTGGATTCATTTGATCCTGTTACAGTTAGCAAATCTTCTGTGCACATATGCTTGCATAGGATGCACAAAATTTCCTTCCTTATTAGTAAAGAGATATTTATTTATCCTTGTTAAATTTAAATTGATCTGAATTTTAAAAAACATCAGTGACAGTATCATTTCTGACTGTAGTGTTTACAGGGGCTCTAAAATTTCATTTCCAACTACAATTAGTTTTACTATCAATTGGTGGTATGCATAGAAAATGATCTAATTTCTGACTCGTGGCCCTTAATAGTACATAAACCCTTGATCAAATTAGTTTAAAATACTAATGCCCTTCAAGAGTACATCAATGTAAACTTAGTTATTCAATAATGTATACTATGTTTTTAGTTATTGTGTGCTATTTCTATCAGTTAAAGAATCAGCATTTTACATTTATGGGCTACTCTTGATGTGATAACCTTTGTCCACAAAATATTAGTAGAAATACAGCAGTGTTTAAAAATACTGTAAAAATCTATAGTAAAAATGTTTTATATTTTTCTTTCAGCTAATTGCCAACAGGCTACTTGTTTACATTGCAACTTGTGTTTAAGTGTGTGAGTTTAGTACTGATGTCATTTATGGCCAGCCTAGCATATATTTCTTGAGTAAAATCATGTTGCCCTACAAATTTTTTTCCCACATTACTCTTAGTTTGTGCATTACAGATTTCAAATAAGATGTGTATGAAAACAGAATTCAACATATATTGTTCTTGTCAATCAGCACTGATCTACTGGGCTGGACTATGACAACAACTATAAGTAGTATAAAAATTTTCTTGTTATGGAGTTGGACACTGAAAGATTATAAAAAGTTAAAACTAAAAGGCTTAATATTCATGATGGAAATCACAACTGATTTTGAATACTTCAACTCAAAACTGTATCATTATCATTTTATTTTTTCTTAACTAACTCAAGCTTCCACCAGGCTTGAGTTTGAGGTTCCAATGCAAAAATTGGAGGGTTCCTGCACCAACCACTGCAAGATGCAGCTTTTGAGGACAAGTATATGGTGTCACTTTGCATTGGATGATGTTGATGTCTGCAACATAGTAGTGTGGTCTGATGTTACTTGATGGTATATTTAGACCAAAATGATTTACACTTTTAGCTTTTATAACTTATTCATCAGGTAAAGTGAAATCACTCAGCATTTTTGTTTCTCACTTGAAAAAATTATTGTTGCTCATCAAATGTGATGTGACAGAAGATGAATATTTATAAAACATTTTTACTATAGATTTCTACAGTATTTTTAAACACTGCTGTATTTCTACTAATATTTTGGGGATAAAGGTTATCACATCAAGAGCAGACAGAGAAAAGAGCAGCCCATAAATGTAAAATGCTGATTCTTTAACTGATAGAAATAGCATACAATAACTAAAACATAGTATACATTTATAAAATGTATTTACTATTTAAGGAAGGTAAACTTATACAAGTTAGAAAATATGAAATAAAGATGTTTGAAACATTCTGTAATCAAGCTAATTGTACAAAAATTCAAGAAAACAGATTATATAACTGTTTTTGGTCAACTTGTGATAACTTGAAAACAAAAATAGTGACAAAGAGTATATAGATATAGAATAGTGGCACAACTTTATGTGATAATGTTGTACAAATAGCAGTGAAAAAACACATATATAATAAGTTGGTATCAGAGAAGTCACAAAATTAATATGATGATGTACTACCAGTGTGATGATTAAGAAAATAATCAATTTTCACCCTTCCATAAATATCAAAGAGCATATCTTTATTTAAGTATGTTCATGTATTTTTTTTCAATTTTCATGCATATATAAGACCTTCCTTCATCCACTTTATAAGGATGTCTATACATCCCTGTAAAGTGGATGTAAGAATGTCATAACCATGTGCTAATATTGTAGCTTATACAAAGGTTACATATCACAGTAATTGTTCTGTAAGATTTATACTTGATTGAGGGGTGATAAACGTTATTATGAGTTATTGATCTGCTTCGGATATGTATTATACAATGGAATGATCACAAGTAATTTCAGATTGTGTGATACTTTACTAGGAATTTGGTCTGACGATTATTTTGTTGTCTTCAGTTTGTATAAAGGCACTTCTAACTTGCTACAACAGTCAGTTGTATTTAGTATAGAACATAGAAGCTTGCCAGTATAGGTATAGATCCCAACAGTGTTCATTGCATGAATAGAGTTTTTGTATATTGTGTTTGTTTGTTGATTCAGTTCTTTGCTGTTCATATTTGAAGTTATTATCTACATTACATTTCTAAATCCTGTTGTATTGTTGATACTTAAAACTTTCTGATGGACATCAGTATACCTAAATACCATGTCAGTAGTACTGACACCATTTGTATGTGATCACTGTTGACTAGAAGAGTAGCATGCCTTTTATGTAAATGGAAACAAGATCAAACAAGATGACTGCATTAATTCTGAGCTAGTTAAGAAAAAATTGGGAAGTTTAAAAAATGATAAGGCTCCTGGGCCAGATAATATTTCCCCAAGGGTTTTGAAGTAGGTTAAAGATTGGATATGAGCCACTTGCTACTATTTTTTGTCACTCCTTGAATAGTGGGCAGGTACCAGAGGATTGGAAGTTAGCTAATGTAACTCCTCTTTTAAAGGGAGGTGATAAAAATTGTCTCAGTAATTATAGACCCATTAGTCTTACATCAGTTGTGAGAAAAATTTTGGAAAGTGTGTT
>NW_013665768.1:891041-906246 GCF_000517525.1 Limulus polyphemus
CCTTAGGAAAGGATTCAGAGAAGGGTTACTAGAATGGTGTCTAGGATGGAGAAGTTGTCATACGACAAGAGGCTGAAATCTCTCAAATTGTTTTCTCTTGAAAAAAGAAGTTAGGGGGGATCTCATTGAGGTGTTTAAGATTGTAAAGGGAATTGATAGTGTTGATGTATCATCTTTTTTTATATTTAACAATGAGAATAGTAGGACTAGAGAACACAAATATAAATTTTTCCAAAGTAGGAGTCATTTTCAGCTAAGGCAGTTTTATTTTTCTAACAGGGTGGTTGGCCTTTGGTATTGGTTGCATTCAGGTGTTGTAGAGGCAGTAAATTTAAGTGGGTTTAAGAAAAAGCTTGATAAGTATATGAATGAAAAGGGTTGGGTTTAAAATTTTATTATTAATATTATTTTTTAATCATTTTAATTTAGTTTAGAGGATGGAACAGCCGAGATGGACCAATAGGTCCCAAAATATTATGTTATTATGTAATAATCAAATATCAGGACTACTAACTCAACATATTTGGAATAGTCTGTTACCAAAACACAACGTGCATGTGAGAATGTGGTACCTAAAGGAATGAAAAACGATTTATATCATATTCTGGTGCTACAGAAGTGACACAATTTATTTGATATTCTGGTACCTAGAGGGAGAAACCATATATGTCATAATGTTATGTAAAAATGTAATTGTTGTGCCAGAGTAACTTTAACGTTTTTAAGGCTCGGGTATGGAATTTTTTTCAGCACATGGAGAAAGTTGTACGGCAGAAGGAGCTAGAATCTCAGCTAGCCAAAGCCAAACTGGCTAAGGCTAGTATAGAGCTGAAACAGGAACGAGAAAGTTATTTAAACGAGAAGCAGCAACTACTAGAAAGTGTCAGTGAGCTGCAGAAACGTTGTGCAGAGCTTTCTTCCAATGAATTGAAGTTGCGTTCAGAATTGGTGCTTTATACTAACAAGTATGAAGAGTTTCAAACGATGCTTGCCAAAAGTAATAAAGTTTTTACTTCATTTAAAACTGACATGGACAAGGTAGGAATATTACTTAAATATTTATTTAACAATTTCTTTAAAAAACTGCTGTATAGTTTGCCTTATTTTGATAAATAATGAAAAAAAATAATAGATTTTATCATCTTGTTGGTTCAGTGTTTTAGGTTTAGTTGTTGTTGTTGTTTTTTAATTAGAGGTTTTATTTATATTACTAGAAAGAATAGTATTTTTTTGGTGAGATAATTAAAAGTTTTGAGGATGAAAGTAGAAAGAACAGTGATAAAGACTACTTTGTTGTTAAATAATTCAGATTTTGTTTATATAACTAATGAAAAGTAATAGCTGTTTTATATAGTACAGGTGTAAGTTCTTATCTTTTTTATAAATGAAATAGAATTCATTTTTTAGCTGATTCCGGGTTGTAGTATTGATCATACTAACAGTGGTGATTCATCCTTTTTTTAAATGTTCTTTTCAAATGAAGCAAACATTTAAAAAATTACTATGTATTAACTTAGCACTGTAAAGATTTTGAGTTTTACTTCTTTCCCATGAAACAGATGTCAAAGAAAGTAAAAAACTTAGAAAAGGAAACCAGCCAATGGAAATTGAAGTGGGAAAATAGCAACAGAGCCCTTATAGACATGGCTTCTGAGGTAAAAAAAAAATAATAATTAATATTTGAAGAATTCTGATGTTTCACTTATACTTTACCTCATCCAATCTTATAGTTTGTATAATATTCTGTATTTCAAATATGTGTTTCTTAAAGCTGCTTTACTTATAATTGTAGAATATAATTTAGGACTAACTTAAATCTCATACGCTGGCTAACTTCATGAGATATTGTTGATATCTGAATACTACACTCATTTGACCTTTTTTTTTTAGAAATAGTCTTAAGTCGTTTCAAAAACAGAGGGATAAAAGGGATACATATTAATTTCAGATGTTAATGTTTTATCCAAATACCCTCCTAGACAACGAATTATTTCATTCTGAATTTTGGGACTCAAGTATTTTATGGAACTTTTTGACATATTAAGAACTTGCTTCATAATATCATTTTATTTTACCATCAGTTCTACTTGTAACAAAAAAATTCCCATTATATTCTTCTCCTAATTGTTTGTGATGACCACGAGACACTAAGGAATTTTTTGAAAACATAAATGTTATGTTAAATAATCATTCTAGTACCCTTTTATAAAAAGGTGCCTCATGTTGAATTTTAGCCTCTGCCTCTTTATCAATAGTTTGTTTTTTCTTCCAGTGATTGTAAACAGAACATGCTTTAATATGCATAGTAATGCAACTGATTATGTTAATTTTGTTTTAAAGGCTTTTCCAATCCTGGATTCCAGTAGGTCTAACTACCATACTTAGGCCACTTTCAGTGACTTTTTGGTACAAGGAAATGTGCAATAAAACATTGTGTAAAGTATTAAAACTAATATAAATGGATAGTGTTTTTCTCACTTTATTACTATACATAATTTTTATTCACAATGTACTTGTAATAGTCTATCTAGTATTTATTGAAAAAGACACTAACATTACAATTATTGAGAATACAAACTATGACCTCAGTGTGCATTGCCTTCACCTAAGGATTGAATTACAAAACTTAAGAAACTGTATATAAATAACTGATTTCAAGAACAACAACTTCAGTAAAATAAACATGCAAAAAAGCACATTAATTCATTAACTTTCTGTGCATTATAAACAACAGAATATGTTTATACAATCAAAAAACAATAACTTACTCATCTCAGAGAAGCGTACATTAGAAAGGTTTTTGTTTTGACTATTTAAAAGGAAAATAACTCTAGCACAATGGAAACTAGATTATGTGAAAGAATATAATTCCAGGTTTCAAATAATATGTATAATGACTTTGGTACCTTAAGAAAAAAAATATAAGTAAAAAACAAATCATTTAATCAGATCACAGTTCTTGATACCTCAAAATTCAATATAAAAACTTGCCAATTTACCCTCAGATGTAAAAGTGTGTATCTATTCAAAGTATCAAAAAATGCTGAAATACGATGCTAAATGTGTTGTCTTGTGATTTGATAGAAATAATGTATGGTGAGTTAGTAAAAATGAAAATTAGGTCATACTTAATTCTCATTGCTGTCACCAATCAATAAATAAATGCATAGTATTACCAATAATGGAGATGATCGAGTATTTCATTTTAATTCTTTTGCCCCTCGCTAGAATGTTATTCTATAATTGTGTTGCATCCTCCATGACTTACTCAAGTGAACAATTGTCTTCTGACTCACCTGCAAGCTTCTTGCTTGTAATGATGCATAGTGTACCAATATTAGCTTGTGAGTTACTACCACCACTGCGGTATTGTGAATGGCTAGCATTCTCGGTGCCTTTTCCTAAGCAGTACTAAAACTGTGGCAGAGAAACCCTGATATAAACATTAATTGCTATACTGTCTAGCTCTCATTTCCCCTTAGTCCCCCACCCCCTATGCATTGCGGTCCTTACTGCATGGTAGTTATGTCAGCTTATATTTAGGTAACAGGATATATCAATACTGTCAGCTAGCTTGTTTTTAGATTAATAACATGATAAATCAATACTTTCAGCATGTTTTTAGGTGAGTAACAGGAGAGATCAATACTGCCAACTTGTTTGTAAGTGAGTAACAGGAGAGATCAATTCTGTCAGCTTGTTTATAAGTGAGTAACAGGATATGATCAATACTGTCAGCTTATTTTTAGGTGATTAACAGGATAGATCAATTCTGTCAGCTTGTTTATAAGTGAGTAACAGGATATGATCAATACTGTTCGCTTATTTTTAAGTGTATAACAGGATGGATCAATATTTCAGCTTGGTTTTATGTAGGTAACTGAAAAGTTTATCATCTTAAGCTTTGTTTTGGTGAGTAGTTAGATAAACTATCAGTGTTAGTGTGTTTTTAGATGATAGATTTGATCTAAGCTTTGTTTTGGTGAGTAGCTAGATAAACTATCAGTGTTAGTGTGTTTTTAGATGATAGATTTGATCTAAGCTTTGTTTTGGTGAGTAGCTAGATAAACTATCAGTGTTAGTGTGTTTAGATGATAGATTTGATCATTAACGTTAGTTGTTTATAGATAAAAAAATAGGCAGATATTTTTTCATTCTCTTGTTTTTTGGTGAATAACAGAAAAAACAAATAGTGTTAGCATATTTATAGGTAAAGTACAGGGTGCATTATTAATGACAGATATTTGTCCATTTAGAATGGACATTGATATCATAAAAAGGTTAGTGAAAATTAAATGCTGTAGCATGAGTGGCCAAGTTGTGATCTTTAATTTGGTTTGTTTACAGTTTGCTTCTAATATAAAGTGTTAATCAGGATAATCATATTCCCAAAAATAAAAAATTTCAACTAAATATTTTAGTAAATTTTTTACTAGCTTTTTACCTAATTCTGTGTCGTATATGTACCAAAAAGTGTCCATTTTACAAAAAATAAGTTTATTGCAGGAAATTTTTTACTTCTGAAGTGACGTTTAGCAGTAACTTCCTGTTTATTTACCTCACAGAAACAAAAGCAAGATCAGCAGCTTATTGTGGCACATCAGCGTATACTTACTTTGGAAAAATTGTGTCGTGCTCTCCAAACTGAAAGAAACCAGCTTCAAAGCCAGCTGAAAAATCAAACCAGTGATTCTCCACAATGTTAGTTATATTTTCTTGTTATTCTAAATAAAAAAGAAAAACAACTAGTTTGATATACAATTATGATGACAACTAATCCAAGCATGCATCTAATTGAAGATACATGGTTTCAACAGTCTTGTGTGCTTTTTGAAAAAAAATATGAAAGACAGATATAAGAAATTGAGAAAATTATTAGAATGAAAATCTCGTTATTTTAAATTATACTACTTGTCCATTTTTGCCTTTAGAGTAGATGCAAGTTGTTTCTCTACATAAAATATAAAATTATATCAGGTTTCATCTATGTTTCAAGCATGAGCCATATTTTATGAATGATAGTAGTAATTTTGTTAGATAAAGCATGTAAAACAAAGCAACTGGAAATATTTCCAACTTTTTTTTTAATGCAAAATTTTGATTCACATTTCATATTTTAATTAAGAAAATGTTTGTGACAGAAAAACAAAAAATAAATATTTTGGAGAGACCATTTAACCCTCGAACTGATGACAATTTTTTATATTGTTTCTTACCATTGGAGTCCTGTATTGTATCACTAGCAAACCTGTGGGCCTATGGCACACATTTACAAAGCCACTATAATGCAAATTTAATGCTTGAAGTACCGTTTTGCACTTTTTAAGTTTAATGATCATTGCTGCTATAATGCAAGTTTAATTTCTTTAACAAAGTTACAAAAGGTTATTAGTAGGACTACTTAATTACATGCACTAATGTAAATCAAATTTGTGGTCCATTTTTGGGGAATCTAAGGGTTTGGGTGAAAAGTTTTACATTTGTGCAAACTTCAGGGCTGAGATTATTCGTTTGGCACTATTTAGAAGTTGGCAGGTTGAACAGTTTAAGAGAAGGGAATTTTTGAAAATCCCTGGGTTCTCTGAGGGGTGGGGTGAAAAATTTACTCTCGTGCAAACCTCGGGACCAAAATGGTTCATTTAGAAGTTGGTGTGACCAGCAGTTTAAGACGAGTTAAATGACACACACAGACACTGAATCCTATTAAGTAATTTTATTATTTTACCTGTTACAACACTTAGTGTAAAGAACTGAATAGCAGTAATAATATTCTATTACATTTCACTATATAAGGGTTAAAACATAGATAAAAAGCTCATGCTTACTTCAACTCCAAGATGGTCTAAGTGCCTTTTTTCATTTACAGTGGAAAAGAACAATGAACACCATGAATGTTGTGTTTCCTGTACACCAGAAAAGGAGAATCCAGCCATTTCCACACAAGAAGTTAATTTGGAGTAATAGTTGTTCAGCATTTTCATTCAGCTACAGTTGGAAGCAAAGCATATTAGATTATGTGTGTGTTTACCAAGATGTGTTAGTATATCTGTTCTCTGTGGTTATTACCTTTTGGTATGGGAGTGTTCTACATTGTTATGAGTTTAAGTACAGCATTGAAAATTGTTGCCACCATTTAGTAATGCCTATAAGTCTTAATTTACAACTAAAAGGCACAATGGCCCAGGAATATAAGCTCTTGTGTGTTTTGGATTTGGTTTTAAGACCATCAAATAATTTTTCTTACCTGAAAATTTTAGTTAGTGTAAAACCATTGTGAAATAAATTGATTTTGTCTGAATTACCAGAACTGTATTATAACATAAACATGTAAATGAAGTACTTGTAATAAAGTGCCAAAATTTACTGAAATAGATATTAATCGAACTGTAAATTCAAAATACATTTTTAACCACACCAGTTAAGTCATTTTAAATTCACAAAGACTTGGTTATGTATCTCGAGTTTTCACATAATTATAAATCTTGTCAAACCAGTGAACTGTTGTAAATTACATTATACTAATTACAGTATTATATGCGTAAAACTAATTATTGGGTTATCAGTGTTCCAGTAAAATACCATTAATAATAATAAAGTTGTACTTTCTATGTTGATCAGTTGGGAAGTACTAAACTGATCAGTTTACAAGTTTTGAAGAATGTTACTCTAATTCTCTTTCAGAGGGTTATCAGCTCTTGTTCAGTTACACTTGTTTGATCAGTCTTTACCACATTTAAAGACAACCAATAATGTTTTATCAGTTTTTCATCTTGTTATTGGTTGGTTTTAGGTTCTTACATGCAAACTCAAGTTTTGATGATAATCACTGAATGGTGTTATCTGTGTAGATTTACTTGGGTTCATCATCATCATCATGGTAACCAGAGAAGCGCTTCATTACTTTCAGTTTCTGCTGAAGCAAAAATGATGCTGCATTATGACACATAAATCTTAGTGTTTCTACTAGCATGAGAAGGTGTTTATCCTATCTCTAACGTCTCATACTTAATTAAACGGCTCAGCACCATCATTCCATTTAAAAAAGGGAAGTGTTTTGTACTTGTTTACTTGGTTCAAATATTTCAGCACAAGTTCACAAACCACCTTCCTAACTTAGTGCAGAATTTAATATTGCATCACCTTAGAACAGTATTCCTCTGCAAGAAACCATTGATTTATGTGTTACGCATCCTCCTCCCTGATTTAGTAAATGGTATACCTTCATAATTTCTGAAGTAATGTCACATTTTTTTCAAGGTATTTATGATCAGGTTAAGTTTGTGTGTTTAAGATCATTTGTTACTTGAAAAACATCAGATTGTCTTTAATCAATGTGCATGGACTTGTTCCATTGAAACAAGCATGTACTGGAGAAGTAATGTTATAGTTCTGACATTACTATGTGTATCTTCATGAAACATGGCAAGCTTTTAGTAAAAAGTACATGTTTGTTGCACACAAAAAACCAGATGTGTTAGAAAAGTATTGAAATTGATAACATCAATCTAACTTGGACTATGTGAAGTTGAAGTGCAAGCCGATGTTCATTTGAAGAACAAAAATACTTTTGTCCATTGTAGTTTTCATATTAAATTTACAATACATACCTACAGATTTTTTCAGTATCCCTCTATAGTGTATGTTATTTACTCTTCTCTACCACAATCTGCTGCTAAATCAACAATGTAGGTAAGTTAAGTAGACAATGCATTATATATCAGTCACATAAGTCAGTGAACAGTTGACATCCGAATACTAATTTACAGTAGAAAATGATTTAAGGCTGCCTTTTTTGAATAATGTATGTAATCAAAGTAATATAGTTGTCAAGATAAGTAGAAATCATAACCTATTTAGTAATTGCACATCAACCTTTCTGGTTCCTAATATTTAACAACTAATATGGTAACTACTATACTTATAAAAAATTGTAGCTAGTTACATTATTGCACAGAGAAATACTGAGTATTGGAAGAGCTTCAAACTTAAGCATTCAGTGTTGATTTTATAAGATAAAAGTTCCTTTCTGTGCTGGAAGTGGCATCATTAAACTCCCATTGTCAGTATCATTCAGTTTAGGATGACAGTTGATAAGTAATAAGTGTGATGCCTAACTCCTGTTATTCTATCATAGATAAAATAAAATTGGCTATAATTGTACACGTAAACAGTGAATGTAAAACAAATTTAAGTGAAAAAAAAATTGCATTACATTTTTCAAACATATACGTACTTGAATACTTTATATACATTGTGTCTACAACATTTAAAGATAAGTCATTAAATTTTACCGTAATACATACCTTGTGTTTATATTCACATATAATTGAATTTCATTGCAATGCAGTGATTTATAATACAGGTAAGGAGGATGCTTCCTGAAACTTGAATTTCAATGAGGGGTCACTTTTATCTATAACACACAAAACAATCTTATGCCAATCAGTAAAATTAGTACAAGATGTCAAAAAAATTGGGAATTTTAAAAGCTGCAAATAGGAGTTGTAAAAAAAAGCAAACAAAGCTGGAGATACTTTAGATGCTATTTACTCAAACTACAAACCCCTATTTTGACTCCATGCTGTTTCCTAGAATTCCATTTGGTGGAGTCAAAATAGGGATATGTAGTTTGAGTAAATGTCTACAGTATCCCCAGCCATATTTATTGGCTTTTCGTATGCTCAACTATGGGCAAAGGATTACTTGATATAGTAACTAACTTTATACATTGTAATGATAATAAACATAGCTAGTAACTAGCTGATATGGTTCATGATGATTTACTGTAGCTATTGGCTACACAATCACATTAAATAAAATGTTAAGCTACAACCAGATATTGTCATGGAGATTTGTTTGAGTATATATGGAGCATTTATAGTTTCTTTGTAACTAAATTCTCTATATATAATGCATAGCAATGAGAAAATATATGCCTTGGCTAAGGCACAACCTCATTAAGTGCGTATAAAATTTTACCTGCACAAAGACAGCCTTTTCAAATAAAACATTACTTTAAATAAACTTTTATGTCTTTTAAAGTAATTATTCTACATATGTGTGTAATAAACTTTTATTTTATGTATTGAATTATTTTTTTACCTCACTTCATACATAATGTAGGGGTTGGCTCCCTAAAGATACTTAAATAGAGTACAAAGCATTGAGTATCTACATGTTACAGTTATCTAATGTTCATCTTTTATTGGCTGGTAGTTTAAAATACCAGATATTTATAAGAAAGCTAACTTCAAGGGGTAACACTAGAATTATGACTTTTTTTAGCTTATGTAGAATATAGAAGAAACAAATAACTTTTCAATATTCCTACAACCTTCACAGTACCTTTTTTAGTATTCTACCAAAGTTTTGGGTGCAATATACCAAGCTATTTTTGTTGTAGGCTGACAAGAGAATAATAATAAACAGGCAGATTTTCTTTTCCTTGGAAGTCTAACGTGTGCTTTTTTGTGCACAGTCAAAGCAGTTAATAGTAAAGGTTTTACAGTGTTATCTGAACTGAGTCCTTTACTGTTTAAGGTGCTTTTTGCCCAAACGTTATGTTAGGGTTTTGTGAAATTCTTGCAATCCCTATTATGAACCACTATTGCAGTTCATGATAATGCAAGTATAATATGAGAAGTTGGACAAGATCATTCTGTTCTTCTTATTGAATCATGATCCAGGGAAATATACAGTTATTGTACAGTTTTTTATATAAAGAGGGTTCATACACTTTTTCTAGACGTTCATTCTCTTATAGTTTACTAATTAAACAAACTGGCTCTGTATCCAAAAAAATGCTGTCACTGTCAACTTCCTTCCATAGTCTTGTTCTCTGTTACTGAGTAAATGCTTGTGTAATAATGTGGTTGGGTCTCAACTAACAATTAATCAAGCAAACCACATTCTCATGTGGAATTTAAGCAAAACTTTCCACTAAAAATGAAGTTTTTGCTTCAATTTTTCATTTTCAGCTTAAGCAGCTTGCTGTCCAGCTCTTGTTTGACAGCTGCTTTCTCTTTTACAATCTCAAAGCATTTAATTTCAAAATGAATTTTCTCGGTGAAGTTGTCAGCAGATAATATGAGAGCATTGACATTTTTTCCATTCTTTCTCTCTCTCTCCTTGAGTTCACCCACCCCATCCTTTACAGGTTCTTTTCATCCTCTCTGCTTCTCATCTTGCTTGCACTTTTCTTTAATAATATTAAGAAAAACATTATAAAGTCTAAAACACCAGTATAATTCATAAACAACAACACTGGGAATCTAGAATTGATTAATGACAAGAGGGCTAGGTTGATACTTAGCATTGACTACTTGTGTCTTCACTCCGAGGTTTCCAAAATTCATAAGATATTGCAAAGTAATGGCTATCCCCTTAATTTTTTTACAAACTATCACATGAACACTTTTAAAAAAAAAAATTGAATCTACTAAGAAGCCTCACACTAATTTTGAATATCTTCTAGTTCTGAACACTTATTTCATATGTAGTTTTAAAGTCAAATCCAGAGATAAAAAAATTATCAAAACATGCTACTCTCAAATTAAGCAACATTGAGAAATCAAAAATGTTCATGGGTCATTTATAAATTACACTTGTGGTAGCTATAAAACTAAACATCACCTACAAACACATGGGAGTTTTAACTAGTAGTGGAAAAAAAAAAGTTAACTAATCCACCCAAATCTTGTATTTGATTATATAATGACTATAACCACCACACGCTTAAGGAAAACTTAAAATTCTAATCTGCACCATAACAGATCAAAGAAAGCTTTTCCACTTTTGATGATCACCGAACACTCATTCCTGGATTCCCATTGTATTAATTTTGGTGTTTTCTTAATATTATTACACATTCAATTACATTGTTACCATATAAAGTTCTGTTCTTTCTAAACTCTTTATTGTATCATAAACTTCACTTAATAACTGCTGTTTTAAGTGGTCAGAAATTTGTAAATATCAGGTTTAAACACTCATGAGAGTATTTGAAACATCCCTCATTAAAGATGTTTTTATAGTATTACCATGTATTTAATTTTTATTATAAAACATTTTTATAATTTATGAGAATCTTAAAATTCATTTTCTCAACATTTCTTTAATGTATTCAACACTGGTTGGCAACCTCTGCCACAGATAAGTGAATACTATTTTTAACTCATTTGATTACAGAAGGGTGAGGTGGAAAATAGTTAAATTCCCTTCCTTTAGGTTGTTTAGAAATCAAGAAAAATGAAGCAGTTCTCAGCAACAATTGTGTATGTTATCATCAGTGCTTTGTGCTTCTTTCCCTCTACATGGCTACTTCCATGCTCGACCCTTGAACACTAAACACACCGCTTCAGTTCTCGAACTAGGTTCAAAGGCAAATGAGTGTTTGTATTTATTTCTAATTCATATACCAGAAAAATCTCAATTTTCACATATTAACTTGTTACTTTGGAGATTTCTGGGCTGTCACAGCCTTCCATGACTGATTTTATTCATAGAAATTTCCAATTACCACTAGTACCAACCAATTTTGATAAAACCTCCCTCCAGGAATTTTCATACTTCTGTGATACCCATAAAATTTTGGACTTTTTTAAACTTTCAAGCCTTAGAAATCAGGTTGGCATCTTTCCAAACTTCCACACGTTTACAAAACCATTATAATGTAATAGCAAAAACTTTTATCCCTCAAATTGAAGTTTCCCTAAAGATATTTTAATTTTTTAAACTTTTAGATCACGTTTTCACTATGCATAGTCACAGCCATGACAATTTGTATTTAGTTGGTTTTAATTAACATTGCTAGAATAATTGAACCAATTACTGTTGCTTGCTGTCCATTAAGTATGCGTTACCATACCTGGAGTATGCTCTAACTTTTCCTTGGAGTCTTAACAGATTTTCAATATTATTTATGTACTTTTCAAAGTAGAGTCAATACACTAATTATCCAAATGATTCCACCAGCAGGTGTTCCCGCTCAGTCCAAAACTTTGTTACACTCCACAGAAAATTAATTTCTTAAATCTACATAACATCCTCAGTGGGGTATATTTTTTTACATTCCACAAAATCCTGGCTTAATGTCTGGATTTAAAAATCAACAAATATTAATATTATGAAGCACAACATTTAAGCTATCCTAACAAGGTACAAATACTTCTGAAAAATATAAACTTGTAATTTAAACTAATATTTTTGCTAAATCTTAAAACAGACTGGTCATTTAAAAGCTGGTTATGGAAATGTTTCAGTGTTAATGATATATAAAGATACGATTCATGTGAAATTAACTTATTCAGCACAGGCTTAGTCCCCAGGACCAACCTCGTTTTCATGCTATAATTTTAAATTAGTAAGAGCATGTTCACGAAATTTGGCAGATTATCAGTAAATGTAACAAGGCTTTCATACACAAAATATCAGATTTTTTAAAATTACGTCTCAAGGTTTTTTTTAAGTAATGTTTCTCTCATCCCCTTTTTTTGCATGTTGCCTATCCAATTAATTTTAATTAAGATTAAAAATACTTTTATGTATCAGAAAATTTTTCAGATAATTATCAAACGTTTTCTAAGAAAAAAAACAAACTATTTTATCTGTGTATTTTCACTGTTGAATCTCTGTACAGATTCAGTAATTTTGACCGATCTCATAATCACCATAAAAAATTAGGATATAAATATAATTATGCTTTTTTCATTCTAGAATGACTACAAATTATAGCTCAAAATCACAAATGTTTAGTCTAAATAGCTTAAATGTCATAACATTATACATTTAGTATTTATTATATTGTCCTTTCAGCCGTGCCTGGCTAACGTCACAGAAGTTACATGTGCACTCATGTTACCGTATCCAATAATATTAAACTGACCTTTAGTCTTTACAAAGTGATCTCTCTTGGCCGTGTTTTAGTAGACCAGTATTTTGTAAAATACATTATACTCGATTGCTGCACCTTTCAAAATTTCACACGTGAAGGATATGAAACAAAATAATTTTTTTGGGTTTATATATATATATATATATGTATGTGTGTGTGTGTGTGTGTATATATAGTTGAATAACCAAAAAATCAAATTACTACATTGATACTATAGAATTCCACTATAATTTATCAAGCTTAGTAACTAAGCTCTATTTGGGTCTAATAAAATATGAAATTTTGAGCAGACTAAAGACTAACTTGAAGTCTTGTATCAAAAGAATGAGTTGAATACTTGAAAATGGCTGATAATCCCATTAGGGGAACATTCTGAGCTTTCGATTGGTTATTCATGTCATAGAAGAGCAATTGTATACAAGGAAATGTTTCCAAAAATGGAAAGAGGTGGGTGGGAGCACTGTGCTTGATTCAGTACATGAGCAATATCTCAATAACTAGAAAAGATGAGAGGTTCTTATTTTATATTCTAGCTTGTTGATATCGGTAATTTGAGTTCCTAATTCGTAAGGAAACTATAGACTTTGTATTTGGACATCACAAACATCTAATTTGAACCAGTGCTGCAATCAACGTATCACATGACACAAAAAATCGACATCTACGAGTGTTTTTTAATATTTACTTTTAAATTAAGAAATTAAATAATGTATAATACTAAAATTTGGATTATAATCTACAATTTGATACCAAACTTATTGACAAATTCATAAAATAGTAGTTCAATAAAATTTTGAATGCCAGTCAAATGTAATGACATGCCTTTGACCCATGTGGAGTGGGTTAATAAGCTACTCGCATGACTATCTACTAAAAGCTTGTGTAAATACCTTACTTCAACTTTCACAGTTATAGGCAATTTTGAAAATTTTAATACCAAGCTACACAATGGACTGTTTGCCACAGGTATCGACCCCATATTTGACATTTCTTATTTTAATAAAATTGTAGTAAAATAACTTATTTAAAAACCAATTAATAATAAATTATTAACATATATTATACTCAGTTTAAGATATTATTGAGAAACAAATAATAAGCTCAAAATATTTCTTCAGAATATTTTATTAAGTTCTCCACTTTACATGAAAACTATCTTGACAGCTTAGTGTTCTCTCTTTGCATGAAGACGTCGATCTCTCTCTTCAGCCACAGTAAGTCTGACACCCTTTCCACGAGGCAGAGAAATGTAAGGTTTGTTACCTTTTCCTATGGCAAAGATGTAGTTCAACCTACACAAAATGCAAAATGGCTTGAATTAAATCTTTAATTTTAACAATATTATTTTACATTATCATAAACACACCAACATAACATTTTCTAGTGAATTAAGTTATGTAAATACACAACTTTTTAATAAAAAATGCATTATTTTTCATAATTGATATACTTATAGCTATCCAAAATACAAAATCTGTCATTAATTACTAATAATGAAGTAAAACCAGCATTAATTTTACCACCAATGATATATTTTAAATGTGTGACATATCTGATTTAGACATTAATGGTCAAAATAGTAGCACCTCAGCAAGACTAATCAAACATTCACAGAGAATCATGAGTAGTAAAACTCATCACTGGCACCACTATTTTATTATGCTAATATCATCACAATCTAAACTGCATACTTACATGCATATCCAAAAAGGATACTTTACATAATTATTGTAGAATTAAAAAAAAACAGCTTTCAGAAAACAATTGATACACCCTTGTATACCTTACTTTATTTCTTCTCACTGTACTAAGAATATCCTTCTCTCATCATACTTTTGCCTTTATTTTAGTGCACATTTGCTATTAATTTATTAGCAGTTCCTCTTTTAGCTAGGATTTAATGTACAGTAATACAAACTACTTTCAAAAACAACTGCATTATAATACTTAAACGATTGTAAAATGTTTCTTTAAAAAACCACTTTTTTACCATTTGAATATAAACTAATAATGTGTAAATAAGATCTTTTCTACACACCTAGTGGCAAAAGTATGTCCCTGGGCATCTTTGACATGGACAATATCAAAGGAACCTGGATGTCGCTCTCTAGAAGTGACAATACCCACTCGTCCCAAGTTGTGTCCACCAGTCACCATACAAAGGTTACCTAAATATTACACAAAAATATACCTGACTGTGACAAAACATAACTAAGTAAATAAAAGACTAAATAGATTTTTGGATAATACTAAAAGACATTGCACACCAAAAGTTCTGAAACATGCATAATTGATGATTTAACTAAACCTTAA
>NW_013665768.1:907193-909228 GCF_000517525.1 Limulus polyphemus
AAATGGTAAGAACAGTACCTTACAATACCTGCCAGAATCCTTTTGAAAACATGGGAAGTAAAGGGTAGGAAAAATCATTGGTTGAAACATTTTTATAAAAAAAAAAGTACTAAATCTGTGACTACAAATATTTTGTAACATGAATCGCACACTTAACCCTATGGAAATAATTCATAAATATTTTCTTGAAATTTATGAAAATATTCTGCTCTTAAAAATGCTGAAGTAAAAAAAAGATTATTGTGCAAAGATTGATTAAAATTGATGGTTAAAGTCTGAACATATACAAACTACTTAGCTGGTTTCATGGGTAAGTTCCTTAAAAAGTTTTCTTTAGTGTAAATATTGTGGTCTTTGTTATAAGCAAGTATTTTTGTCAATTAATTTAGAATTCTCAAGTTATGGAGCAGGTGCTGTATATAAGGAAATTATCTTTGGCCTTTTCGAAGCTATAAATGAGTTGATATACTCATTTGTGGTCAAAATAGGCCTACATTAATTGGTTCTTCTTTATGGTCGCTTTTTCTGACACTTTGCCGTTGAAGCATTACCCAAAGTAGGCACTTCTCAATCACAAATTCATAAATTAAAAACTAATTTATCCTAACCAACCAATTATGTTGAATAAGAAGTTTCAATTAATATTTAAACATTTCTTCTTCTCTTAACACCTGATTAAACCATGTGTATTATCCTTTAATGTGTCAGAGAAAATATTAAAAATTACATTAGAAAAGTATTTTACTAAGTTTGTTTTTTTGGTAATCTCACGAGAAAAGCATACATGCACACATATACATAATTAAGATTTTTAAATTCAGAATTTGTTGAACTTTTTCAATATACAAAATTCTAAAAACAACTTTTTCAGTAGATGTTACAAAATTATAAAACATATTTTTGAGTTGAAGTGGTTAAAATTGTTACTTTATTAAATTCTGACATGCAGATGTGAACTTGACACATGAAATGTGCTTTGTAGTCAAGATAGGTTTAACAATATGGATAAATTGTTATAAATTAAAATAAAAACAACAAAATGAAAGTAAAGACATTACTGACCTAAATAAGAAAGTGACCAGAAGTGTACTGGCAAGTACAAGTGGATTTAGGTTGATAAGAAGGAATATGTCACATCTCAAAACTTTAAAATGCACACATGAAGAACATTAACCTACTTTATATAATTCTTTATACAAGCTTTGGACAGTTCATATACATTGAGGTTTTGATCAGTCTAGCTACTCAAATAAGTAATTAACTCAGTTAGCTTTAAGCCTACCTACTGCAATGTAGAAAAAAAAAATCAGCACTTTATAAATACCCTAGTCTTTGGATGAATACAATTACACAAATGACAAATGGAGTGAAGCCAAGTTTCAGTCAAAAGTACATTAAAATAACCAATAATTGATTAATACACCCTATTATAACCAACATTTCACATCAGATGTATCTTTGGTATTGCAGAAAAAATTAACATTTGATAATTATATCTAAACCAGCAACTGAAAAATATCAGTCAAAAAATAACCTACTTAATTGTGATGCTGCTTTGACTTTGACAATACACTATTATATGACTGTGCTTCTGTTACAATTTGGAAGCAAGTTTCACACTCGTGGTTCAAAAGTAACAACTACCGGTCATGAAGTTCAACTGGCAAATTGCAGTACAGTAACTGAATAAAATTTCAGTCTTAAGAATTAATAGCAATTAATTAAAATAAGTCGTAATATTGCAAAAGATTCCCATACGTTCAGCAGAAAAAAAATAGTAATTCCTAATGAGTGGCTAGGTTACAAAGGACATGACCAATGACCATCCAAAATGGTGTTACCAATACCTTAGTCAGGCTAAGTAACAATATTTTTACTAAATATGCTTGTTTCAGATCAATTTAAATGTAAAAAAGTAAAATCTGCAGATGTATTAAGGTAAAACTCAAAGGAGCTTCAGAGAAATGAAATTTGGGCCTTTCTTCATTTTCCTTTGAAAATAACACTTTACAGAGGGATGAATTAAACTAAATCA
>NW_013665768.1:910027-918417 GCF_000517525.1 Limulus polyphemus
TAATATATATATATATATATATATATATAACATTTTCAAACTTATGACTAGACTCGTCAAAATAAGTATTTAAATTGTCATGTTCTTTTTTACCAATTCAAGCACAAGTTACAAGTTATTTTGTGATTGTGTTCCTGCAGTGTCAAGTTGTTTACTTCTACATGCTTGTGCCACACCAAATTTTATTTAGAGCCTCAATTTTAAATGCTTTAGTTATAATCATTACATATTAAATGAAGTATGAATGACATGTAAAGATACACTTGCAACAACTTTGTTTTGGAATCTGTTCAATTTATGGCACATTTTTTAGATGATCCCTATATTAGACAGTTTCCCAAGCAGTCTCCAAACATATTCAAGAGATAGTGTAAAATTGGTATCATAACGTCAAGGCCAAGGTATCAAAATATTGCTTTTAAGTACACTACAACCATCAATGACCTAACACTGAGCATTATGTTATTATAGTTTGAAGACTAACCTCAGAAATACTTTAGTAAAGTCAATCATTAAGCTGGGTGGCAAGCCACAAATGTGTGTACAAGTTTACCAACATCTACTTATGGCATAGTTCCTACTGTATGGCAGTTTCCAATTTGATCAACCAACACATGGGTGTAATTCACCAATAATACACAATACTGAAATGCCTAGACAACAACTGAATAAACAAAATGACTGTAGTAAGCAAAGGAACGCAAAACGTCACATTCTTAATTTTTTTTAATTTTATTTTCCCAAATCCTACGCAAACTTCCCAAACTTTTGTTACCTAGAAAATTAAATGAAATTCCTGAATATTTCAAGACTACAAGAATATGGAAGAAACCCTGATTGCAGAAGTTCACAAAAATTTAGAATAATATTTCAAAACATAGTATTTTATACAGATTTATTTATAGTTTGGCTCTGTGCAATATGAACACTGCTTAGTTATGCCATAACATTGACTTTCTCCCAGAGCAGTGATGAGTTGAGAGATCATATTAAACAATTTGCTCACTGGTATTTAGATTTAATATAATTACTAAAGTAACAACCACTAAGAACAAACAGTTAATATTGCTAACATTTAGTTTTATCCACCAAAAGTTTTGTATACAATATAGGCTTCTGTTCATGTTCCATCAAGAGCATAAAAATTAGGTCTATAGTCAGTAACATTATCAATGGAAGTTCAAATTCCACTTTCATAGAAATGATAGGTTAACCTCACACTCTCCCATTTTCTACTAACCTAAGAAATAAACCCAGACCACTGATAAAGATTTGGAAGATTTTCATCCTTGATTCTGGCACCATGAATGAAAAGCACAATCTTTTAAATTATATATAAATATTCAACACTTGCTTTCATGGGTAAAAAATTCAGCATCTCTTTTTTCCTATACAACTAAACTTGCTTATGTAAAACTTTTAAAATGTAAAATCCACTTTACGACAACAGTGTATGTATATTCCTTCTAAAACATATAAAGGAAACTAGGCCTGTTGGTCTATTAGTACTGTCCCATCTACTCAAATCCAACACTGAATATTTAAAAAGTTATTAAGCCTTCCCTTAGCTCTTTCAGCATGGGCTCAGTCAAAAGGGCAAACCTCATAACCATATTGTGTTTGTTATAATTTACATTAACCTAGTTTCTGTCTAACTATACAAGTATACTGTACATGTAGGACTATTCTAGTTAGAGACCAAAAGAATTATGAACAATGGTGCATCACATGATAACAAAATTGTAGTTTTTTAAAGGTTTCTTTTGAAATAAAGGAATTAAAACTTGGATAATATAAAACCTTGAATTATAGCATACATTATAACACCAATTTCACTGATATACATAAAATGTAAATCAGTGAAACCTTGTGATATGTGCAGAAAAGAGTACCCACAAGATTAGGTTTAAACTGAAGATGACCCCAATCTTGCTAAAATTTATCCCCCCCTTGTCTTACCATTATATACAATAGATTTTTTTATTCTACCAATTCCCTTTAGTAATATTCTTGAAAATCTCTGACATCCTTTCTAACTTTTTCAATTTAAAAATAAGCCTGATTTTTTCACAACTGAAATGATGCTGCTTTTAGACTACATTTGTGAAATGAGTGGCTAATAGAGCAAGTCTTACTATTTCAATACTAAATTACATTTTGAAATATTCATAAAAATTCCAGAAACTGATTTTGTAAATTAAACAGTCAAAATGTTTGTTTTACCTTAGGAAAAAATATTTCCTCTTTACAAATACATTTGGAATCTTGTGTATAATCAAGAGTTTTTGTGCTTTTGTTTTCACACCCAGTGTCACCATAAATTTATACTATTAACCAAAAATGAAATACAAACTTCATATTAGGAGCATCTATATATGAAGGAATAAGTCATACAAAACATCTGATATTAAAATTACTAAAAAGTTTACATATTTGATTCTAAAAGTATAATAAATTTCAACTGTAAACATACTTACAAAGACACCTCCTAACTTGTCCAACATCCATGATTTCGGAGCATGTAAACGCTTCAAATGCTTCTTCGGTCCACGAGCCTAGAAATTTAAAATCACGTTTTATTTCCAAGCAGTAACAAAGAGCAGTTTGTTCTATCTAGACTTTCCTATTACTTTCAATATCTTAATCCAAGTTACATATTGAAACCCTTTTTCTGATATTCAACACTGCTTTCTAAAATCTTTCAATTTCTCCTTCAAATTTTCAACTTTTAGCACACCTTAAGATGAACTATTCAACAAACTATCCTATAAATAAAGTAACACTGCCTTAACTAGTCATTTTAGAGATTATAATTTCTTAAACTTGTATACTTATCTTACTAGATTCATTCCAAAATTCAGTAATACTAACAAACATTGAAATTACTAAGACATCACTGTTGGTTCAATGCTGAACATAAATCTGGAATGCTCTGTTGATTTTCCAAGATGGACATCAGGACAAAGAAAGATATTTTCACAAGAATTGGAACTTGCATTATGTAAGGAATAAATGCAATCAAGTCACTGAAATAAACATTTTATCAAGTAACCTTTCAAGCATATGCTCTTCAGACTTAATTACAATCTCATATATTCCTTACAAAAGTGGTGGATCGAAATGTTAAGATAATTATCCTTGTATTTAAACACTTAGTTAATTTAAATGAAACAAGATACTGCATTCACATTTACACTAGACTATAAAACATTCTTGAAGTTGGACATCCAGGAACTTTACCCTAACACAATGCAATGTCTGCATAGCAAACGAGGCAAAAGGACAAACAAATATCGTTATGAAGGGGAAATCCCGTTCATTCCCTACACTTGTCCACTGTCGTGACTCATATTTGTTTGTCTTTGTGACGATCTCTTGTTGTTACAAACCTGCAAAAATTATGAACCGTTGCATATTCAATTGCACAAATACGTCGAATATCTTCTGTTCAAATTCACATTTAACATATAATAGGACTGCTGAAAAAGCATTAGTCAATCCTGCAAAATCCCCCACCCATTCATCGTGTAAAACAAGTTTCAAACGAAGTCAGTGAAAAAAGTTGGCAAGCAATGATATAAGATTGTTGGAGTCTGTGCTGCACTCTTGAACCTGGGTGAAGGCATCGTATAAAGTGATGTGTGTGGTAGTTTAATTCTTGAGTCAGATCTTGGTTTAAATTTGCAATCGGGGCTGTAGCAATATCAACCAATCTTTCCTTTCTTTTCAGATACATTTTTCTTTTTAGTTGCTATGCTACATAGTAAGATAATGTATTTTTGTTTATTCTGGTGCATTCTGGCTGTATACATGTATGTCATACATGACCACCAGTCTAATCTCTTAAGTGTTAACCCTCTGACAATGTAGCACTACCTGAAGTTGTTGAAACAATTATTTTCAACTTTATGCCACACTTGTCCTGTCAGTGTTGTCATTGCTTTATCAGTAAATTCTTATAGAAAGTTATCATGCTAAAACCATGAAAATGTTACTTTTAAGAAAAATGAACTTAAAAGTTTGACAGTTCATATTATCAATGTATATGTTATATGTAAGTGAAATATCACTGCTGCATCATCAGTTTTCAGGATTTAGGTGGTATTGGTTAAGCAGTTGGGCCACAGGAAAACTTCCCTGCTTCATTTGAAACACTTTGGTCATAACTGTACTTGCTTTGCTATTGTTTGCCCTTTTATCAAGATTGAGATGGCAATTACCAGGCAAAATCACAACTGTGACATAACGCAAACCTTGTGAATCATAAGTGCACTTTTCAATCTGAATAGTCCTTTCAGCTTTGAGCCAACACTGAAACAATACAGGAAGCTGACTAGGAACAGGGTACATTAACATTGAATGTTAGTGTTCAAGTTTGGAATCCATCCACTATATATTTTTTTCTTCTTGAGATCTAAGTATTGAATCCAAAAAAAAAGAAAATGTACCCCTTCCCCCAAGTAAAATCATATTTCAATCTAATCCTACATACAGGTCTGAAACATCAGGACCATACTATTCACCATGTTACTTTCTGTACATTCCCTAAAGGAATATTTCAAAAAATACTAAGATACTGTAAGCAGAATATTTATGATTTAATTTTATATACTTATGAGAAGGGCTCCTACACATTTTAACAAAAAACATTTTAGGTCAAATATTCCAGACAATTACCACATGTTCAATTCAAACTAAGTATATGCAGCATTAAACAAACTATCAGGTATGCTAAATAACACCTTAATATGACAATTCGTAAAATTCAGCCAACGATCTCGTAATGGCAACAAAATTATAACAATGTTTATCATTCTTTACACAAGTCTAGTGAGTTAAAATATGCATATATTTTTAAAACATTTGCTCATTTTTTTTTAAATATGCAAGAGCATATCAGTGTTACAGGAAAATCACCAATATGCATGATTGTGAATCACAGAATGGTAGAGTAGATTTAGGCTTTCACGCTACTTAGATTTAATGTGATTTATAGCCTCACTAACTCTGGGGTATGCTCATTTCATCCATATGAAAGTATTACACTTTCTGCAAAGCAACAAAATATGTAACAGTTCTAGACTTCCTCCAACTCTTCTTAAAAAGAGAACAGTGGTATCATTAACAATGTGAAGATGTACCAATGTAGCACGTACTAAATATATTTTGCCACAGCACAGATGTTTAGGCTGCACAATTGTTTTAGAAATATTAAAGAAGATAATTAACTTTCTACAAGTGATTTTGAATTATATTAACTTCAAAAATCCTGTTTCATCACTTTACTCTGCTTCATCATCAAAAAACAAGGATGACAAATGCATTTACCTTCACACAAGAAATGTTTAATTCCTAATTGGGTTCACGCACTTCAGCTACTGGAAAAGAACATCCAAAACATGTGAATCGAGCATGCCCCTGGAGGATGGAGTCATTCTGTCAATTTTTTTTCCAAACCCTTCCCAACAACTCATCTTTTAAACTGAACTTAGCCCATAAAATACATGATTATTTTTAAGCCTACAGTTTTACAGGTTCTAGCACTGTTTTTATGCTAATATTACTAAATTACGTTACAGCTTACAGGCAAAACCCCAGGAGAGAAAGAAGCAAACTTATAGGTGATTTTACACGGATCGATTAAATAAATTCAGCGCAAAAAATAAATAAAAACATCACTACAGTCAAGTTTCGAATGGTTTCATCAACACTTCAATAGAATCAGAGAACCCCTAACAATCAGACTACTACTATCCTTAAATCACAAAAAAAATGGTATAACGCCTGTTCTTGCCCATATATCTGGACAAATTTAGAACATTTTTACAAGCTCCAGTGCGCTTAAAATTATAAAGTATATAATAAATCGATCTTAACAAAAACAATTTACTGAAAATTTTATGTCAAATACAATTATATTACTTGATTTTAATGGATAGAATACATTCACTATACTCTATCTTACCATGTTAAGCCAGCATAAGAATGAAAAAAGAACGAAAACCCAGCATGCTTTGGGACAAGTACTAGTAACCCTTGATGTGGCCACCAGAGCGAAAATATTTATATAAATTATAATTGTTTCAAAAATTTATTAACTGCGTTTATTACAGTTTCCAAACTTTATCATCAGGTTAAATTTATCAAAAGTATTTAAAATTATTATGATGTGTTTAGAAATTAAGAAATTGGATTAAATTATATGAAATATTGATCTGCTTCAGTATTATTCCTTAATGTAAAATGAGTTTCGAACTATATATTTTTGTATAAAAATAACTGTACAAAAATTATCACGTACACATGTGTCCATAAACTATATTTTAGAAACTTTGCTCTATTACAAGATAATTCGGCCCCCAGTGGCCCAACAGTATGTCTGCGGAATTACAACGTTAGAAACTGGGTTTCGATACCTGTGGTGGGCAGACCACAGATAGCCCATTGTGTAGCTTTGTGCTTAACTTCAAACAAACAAACATTATAATTCAAAATTGTTAATTTAAAAAGGGGAATATGGATCGTCAAAAAAGTACTGTAACGACAGCGGAAGTCACGTGACGCTAGTAACACGTCATGAACTTCTAGAAAAATCATGCCCCTTCGTGAAGCCTCGAGCGTTTACTAGATTTTCAGTAGTCTTGTATATAAGACCGCCAAGAAGTGACGGCAACAATGTAATTGAATTACATACAGAGAGAGACTGACAATTGAGTCCAGCACGTGGGTCGTTCGTTGTGAATTATAGCGTTTCTTATAGCGTGACTGTGGAAATTAAGTGTATTGCAAAGTTGTATTCAGAAAGAATAAACCAGTTTTATTTAAGAAAGGACTTGTATCGCTAAAGTTTCTTCGGAAAGAATTTTTCAGAAAATTAACTAACGACCAGAGACGTAACAGTACAAAAACAAGTTAAATTAAAATGCAAAGATAATATCTTCAAGCCTACAGTTAGGAACTCTAAGAAACATAAACAAACTAGACTGGAAATAGTATCTACATTATTTTCTCAAGCTACAAATCCCTATTTTGACTCCATGTCTACAGTACTTATCAATTATAGTGCCGTCATAATAGGAATTTATAGCTTGAAAAAATAATGTAGACACTATTTCCAGCCTAGTTTGTTTATTTTTAGAGTTCCTAACTGTAGGCTTGAAAATGTAATATTTGCATTTTGATTCAACTAATTTTATGACGATCCCTATTCCCCTTTTTAAATTAACAGCTTTTAATTAATTTGCTTCATAAGTTTTTTACGTCCGTTTATAGAGAATTAGTGTTAAACTACATACAGGTGAATGTTACATGTTTTTTAACAGTTTACTGCTGCATTGGCTTTTTTTCCACTCAACCATTATTCACTGGGCCAAGTGGTTTTGTGCCTAAGATTTCGTGTAAATATGTATTTAACCAGCGTCGAGTGTAAAAGAAGCCGCTCACAAAACATCTCATATATTATATATTTATAGCCATGTAAATCAACTTTCAAATGAAAAATAATTAAGTTTTTTAAATAGGTCATGGCAGGACCGTCGATAGCCAGCATGGGCCCCGGGGCCTCCTTTCTCTCTCTCTTTTAACATTTTTAAGAACTTATGAAAAAGAGGATACTAAATTAGGACAGCAACGAGCTCATAAACAAGGCAAAATCATAGCAGTATCCGTTTTTAGCTGACAGTATAAGCGTATAAACGTTTATAAAGCAACAACAAATGTCTATTATATTGTTACGCCTCCATTCGTTAGTTAATTTTCCGTAAAATTTCTTTCTGATGAAACTTTAGCGACACAAGTCCTTTCTTAAATAAAACTGGTTTATTCTTTCTGAATACAACTTTGCAATACACTTAATTTCAACAGTCGCGCTATAACAAACGTTGTAATTCACAACGAACGTCTCACGTGCTCAACAATACGTCTCTCTATGTTCGCAGTTCAATTACACCTTACATTGTTGTCGTCACGTCTTGACCGTCTTATGCATAAGAGAATACCAAAATCTAGTAACCTCCCGAGGATTCACGAAGCTTCGAGAATATGACGTGTTATTAGAGTCACGTGACCTCCGCTGTCGTAACACTGCCCCTTCCTTAGTATTGTTCGTCCCGAACAATAGCTACTTGCATTAAACAAATAAACAATCAACAATAAATTAATTAAATGTACAGAATTTACAAACACAAAATTAAAATTCAACAAAGTCTCTTACTTTTACGGGACGTATCATCTTGCGTACTTGTCTCCATCTAGTTGGCTTCTTCTTCACATGGGGTTCATCTGCTTCATCAGTAAACGTACTATCGTCGGTAACAGTCACATCAGTGGAAGTAACTTCATCAAGGGCTTCACCGTTTCCCTTCTCAAAACCGAGTCGAGTTTCTTCTTCG
>NW_013665768.1:919417-925760 GCF_000517525.1 Limulus polyphemus
AGGTTTCTTGTAACTGTCTGTTGTCTCTTTCTTGTTTCTTTTCTTTTTCCTCTAACAACTGCTGTAATTTCTCTTCTTGTTTCTTTTCTTTTTCCTCCAATAACTGTTGTAGTCTCTCTTCTTGTTTATTTTGTTGTTCGAGCTGCCACTGTTGCAGGTATTCTTGCAACTGCTGTTGTCTCTCTTCTTGTTTCTTTTCTCGTTGTTCTTGTTTCTTTTGCTGTTCTTGTACTGCTGCCATCAAATCTGCTAAGCTGTAGTTTGATTTGCCGCCTCTCGTTTCCATCTTCTTTTTTTATCCCACTTCTGACACCAATTTTTGTTACGCTTCCGTTCGTTAGTTAATTTTCCGTAAAATTTCTTTCTGATGAAACTTTAGCGACACAAGTCCTTTCTTAAATAAAACTGGTTTATTCTTTCTGAATACAACTTTGCAATACACTTAATTTCAACAGTCGCGCTATAACAAACGTTGTAATTCACAACGAACGTCTCACGTGCTCAACAATACGTCTCTCTATGTTCGCAGTTCAATTACACCTTACATTGTTGTCGTCACGTCTTGGCCGTCTTGTATATAAAAGAATACCGAAATCTACTAACCTCCCGATGATTCAAGAAGCTTCGAGAATATGACGTGTTACTAGCGTCACGTGACCTCCGCTGTCGTAACAATATACGAGAATATGACGTGTTACTAGAGTCACGTGTCCCCCCGCTGTCGTAACACTATTGACTTTCGTACTTCGCTGAATCTGTTATTTTTGTTTCACAAGCCTACAGTAAAATCAGCTGGGCATTTTGCACCAAAACCTAGAGAGATATACCATATGGAATGCTGCAAATGTCCATGACCCAGGCCCACCAAAATGGGGGTCAAAGGGGGCATTTGCCCAGGAACCCAGGCGTGTGAATCCTGGTTATGCCGTAAAGCCCACAAAGCACCTTTAGGCTATGTCTTCATTTAATCATTAAAAGCATAACTTTGCATTTTCTTTGCATATCGACCCTTGATACATTAAGAATAATTGAAATAATAATTTGAGTAATAATTAATATATATTTGTTACTATATAAACGTTCACGTCCCTTCCTGAAGTCTCGAGAGGATACTAGATATGCGGTAGTCTTGTATATATAAGCCGCCAAGTGACGGCAACAATGTAATGTAATGTGTAATTGACAGCTGAGTCGAGCACGTGAGACGTTCCTTGTGAATTATAGCGTTTGTTATAACGCGACGTGGAAATTAAGTGTATTGCAAAGTTGTATTTAGAAAGAATAAACCAGTTTTATTTGAGAAAGGACTTGTATCGCTAAAGTTTCTTCGGAAAGATTTTTTACGAAAAATTAACTAACGAACAGAGGCGTAACAATAGAATAAATTACCACTTACAAGAGTAGAGAAATCTACAATGGTAATCGTTTCCTGTTAGAATACTCACTGAAATAGTCGCAGAAAACCACGTAGAGATAAATTACAACAGCGTACTCGAGAATTGATGAATCCTTAACGTGGTAGTTTCCAATTACTGCGTTATAAGTTGCACACATTATTTTCCAATTAATGATCATTAGCAGAACACCGGATTTTTTAAATGGCGGAAAGTGAAGGACTTAGAAAAATTCTTCAGGGCGAAAAAACGAAGGCGCTTGAATTAATTTTAAAACTATTGTCCAGGTTTCAGTAAAACATTCGTAGCTGTTTTTTTTCTGTAGCGAATTGTAAAACTATAATCAATAATAATAAGGCTGGAAACATTGTTATAAATATACACATTGTTTACTCTAATAAAACGAAGCGTTTCCGACTAATATATTGGTGCTTAAATGGTTTATACATTTTTGCGATGCTTGAATGGCTTCGAAGAGCTTATGTTTGTAGCAAAGAAAATCTTAGAAAGGTTTAGAGAGTGGAAATTTCGACTTTCAAGAATCAACGTAAAAAACAGCCCGACAATCTTCGCAGAAATTTCTTTAGTAGATGTGCATAGATTTCAGCACAGTATCTACTGGCCAATTTTCTCTTCGAAACCATTCAAGCACTGAAGCCTACGGCAAAGAATGGCTAAATCTAAATATTGTATCATGAATCACGATATTGGTTCATAATAGGGTTCGCAAAAGTTTAAAAAAGTTATAATAGAACATACGGGCAAAAACCATCTTAAAACCAGGTTTGTACCCCGCTGGGACAGCAGAAAGTCTACGGATTTACAACACCAAAACCAGGGATCGATTCCCCTCAGTGGACAGCACAAATAGCCCGTTGTGGCTTTGCTATAAGAAAAACACACTTGTTCTTGAAAGGAGGAAAGATTTTCTCAGTTTTTCATCGAATAAACTTGGTTGTAAGAATTATAATTCTAATTTAACAGAAGATGTTCTATGAGAGTATCAGAAAAGAATTATGATAACTAATATTGAATTATTCTTGAGAGCCGCATATTCTCCAAGATTTTCTGGTGTTTGTTGTTGAAATATAAATATATTTTGCACATGCAATTGTTGCATATCTAGTCGTTTGTTAATTTCCGGTATAAATTCTTTCCGAGAAACTTCAGCAATACAAGTCCTTTCTTAATTAAAACTAGTTTATTCTTTCTCGATACAACTTTGCAATACACAGAATTTCCACAGTCACTTTAAACTTGACTACTTTTATGAACACACACTATAAATCACAATGATTCACACACTTAACGTACACTTGACTCAATTATCTCTATCTTCAATCTCTCTATCTATCTGCAATTATATCTCCGCTTTATTTGCCGGGCTTATATACTAATAAAGAGGGCGTCTAGAACAGACTAGAGTTACCAGGAAAAGTCAAGATCCTTCGAGAATCTCATGACGTGTTACCAGAGTCACGTGACTTCCGCTGTCGTAACACAGTTTTTAAGAATTTAAGTAGTACAACCCAAGTGATATGTTTCCTTTTTTTTATAACGACGTATACTAAATCGTTCCTGACCCAGTAACTTTTAGAATCAAAAGTAAATATTAATTACTTTTGATTATGAAGGTTATTGGGTCATTTGTATCAAATTTTGTAGGTCATTTTAAAGAAATATAAATTACTTAACACAATAAGAACAATGAAACTGCATGAAAATAAGTTGAATTCGTCATTTCTCGTCTTAAACTCTTGCGAGTTTCTGTCATCCACTATTACCTATAGCAGCCCATTCTGTAAGATAACATGCGAACAACAAGGGATCATTTGGTCCTTCAAGGCTATCGTTCTTTGAGTGTAGCTTGTGTATCCACATAGTTTCTGTTGTTCTCAGCATTTTCACATTCGAAGCGTTCCCAAGAATATAGAAATCCTGGATGGTAAGTGTAGGCGTGGCTATATATGCTCAACAATTCGCTGCTATAGTTCTAGAATTAATAAATAGCATGCGCAAGAAAAACACAACATAATCAGCCAAGTATTCTTCGCAATGCTTTACGAGACTGTGACATTTCATCTACTATCCAAGATTTCTGTATTCTGGGAAGTCTTTCAAATGAGAAAAAGTTGAGAACAAAATAAACTTTGTGGCTACAAAAGTTATGTCATGAGTTGAACACTAATCAGCCTGCTTTGTCTTTACTATTGAAGTATTTTCTTTCCACATCCACCATTGAGAAAAAGAAAAAAATAATTAAACTCATCTTTTATTTTTCAGGAAATCATCAATCCCCTCTTACATTCCTATAAGGCCACAAGGCCACAGCTAGTGGCTGCAAGTCTTTCCTTAAACTTATCATTCTGTCAAAAACATAATAACGTGTTAACTGGGTTCTAGCAAGTCATTTAAAAATATTGTTTTTTCCTTTCAGGATTCAGCAAAAAGAAATTAGAGGCTTTTATCCTACCGATCTCCTAGATAGTATTGTAAACTTCAATAGCATCACCGTTTACCATTCTTTTCTCAACAGAAATAAATTCTGAAATCTTAAACTGTCTCAAAAGATAATCATTCCGTCCCCAAATGTAGTATGCAGATGATACCTAGAATTCCTTACTTTCTTTAGTTAGTAAGGTGAACATTTCGAGTTCACCAAGAATTAAGAAAACAATCACACATACTTTTTAGTCGTGTGTGTGTGTACTTATAGTGATAAAACGTTTGTCAAGAAATATTGCTAAATTTCCTTCATTCTAGTTACATATTGTACTGGATCATCCTTCTCTGGTGTCATCTGCATTTGTTCATGGGAAATATTGCTGTTAAGTAGGATATACTGCATAAAGGCGTGCAGCGATTTTTTCCAGTGACTAGTTAAATGATACCTGGAGAGTACAATATCCCTTACTTTCTTATTGGAGTGGCAATCAGTCACATTGATAAGGCACGGGCATTGAGAGGAATGTCATTATTGAAACTTTTACATAATACTATGTCATCTTACTTTGGAGCAATCAATTAATATGGAGAGCTATTAGTATGCAGGTTTACCTTGCATTTTATGCCTTCTTATATTGATGTAGAAAATTTAAGAGCTCTTCATTTAATATTATTCTATGCAGTTTTCGCGGAAACACGTGGTTTAGAAAACCGTTGAGTTATATTCGCTCTAGTTACTTTAATTTTCTCTAGTAGATAGTATCTACTCCGCCCGCGGTTATGTTGTTGCAGCTTTGCACATTGTGCAAGCAGGTCAACAGCAACAATGTCCTTTACTAGCCGCTCCCCAGTGGTACAGTGATATGTCTGCGGACTTATACCACTAGAAACCGGGTTTCGATACCCGTGGTGGGCAAAGCACAGATAACCCTTTGTGTAGCTTTGTGCTTAATATTAAACAACAAAACTACCTTTACTAGTCAAGTAGATAATATCTAGAGGTTACAGCCTTCACTACGCTCATGGTAATTGCTAGTCGTAAGAGGTAAGTTAGATATTTCCTCTTAAGTAAAGAACATTGGATTGACATAATTCTAGTTAGTTTTCAACCTGAGTCGATCAACGAAAAATATCCTGAGAGAAGAAAGTTGTTGAATGAGTCACACATTCGGTAGAAGGTGACAATCCAGTATCTTACACAAGTACGCACACTGTATTTTGTGCTTTGAATATACGGATAAAGACTGGTTTTAACTTTACACCACGTGTCCATTCTGTTTATTTTCTTAGCTTGAAAGTCAGTCCTTTAGCTAAATTCAGATTCATTCTGTGATTATCCTGATCTATCTTCCCGTGATAAAGTAGACCTACCACATACCTATGTGGCAAACAGTTTTATCTGAGAACCCTACACTATCAACAGATATTCAGATCTAGAATTATCTATAATCAGTAAATTGCACCGGCTTTCGTTCTGTTCATCATCACTTTAGTAACAGAAGAATACTTTTTTATTTGTTTTAATGTGTTTAATCTCTTTCTTCAAACTCCGTGATATAGTTTCTGGGAGCTTCCCGTAATCTGCGGGAACTACCTGAAAAGTGTGTCTAAAAATACCACACTAATAGAGATTTGCATAAAGAAATAATTAACTCTTTTGATTTTTAATAAGTATGTCTATAAATTCATTATAAACGTTAATTAGTTCACAACTAACAACAAAGCTATGTTTCAATGGTTTGAGTGACTAATCCATCACTATGCCAAGATTTGTTTCTTCAGTTACGCTATTGAATGGGTTATCATCTATATTAAACATACAATTCAAATTGCTATAACCAAATCTTGCACATACTATAATTAATAGTTATTTGTTACTTATTTTACCAACTAATCAATGGATCCAAGTCAATCTGTAGCACTTCAACACAGGAACGTATGGAACATGCAGTTAACAGTGCAATGTCTGGGGTCCATGGCTCATAGAGACTCAAAACATGATTGATAAAACAGGATTCTTGATAGCTAGCTAGTTTACTAGTGAATTTTTATTTCATGTTCTTTTTTCTCCCAAACAAACCAGATACTATATCATAAAATATAGAAATTAAGGGAAGACAAACGAACCCAAAATCTTATACTACTACATACAATTACTTAGCTTACATTTCGATGTTTCAGCGTCAGAAATAACTCACACTGGACAGCTTGACAACCCAAGACAACCAGTGGCGAGAAGGTGTTTGTTAATTTCTTTTTTTTAATCAAAAAGAGTTTACAATTCAACTTACAACATCACGCATAATATACATTTACACTATAAATACGATAATATAATTTGTATCATATTGTTGCGTCAGCGAGGTCACGTGACTAGTATCACGCCACTCCTTCTCTCGAACCTTCGTGAATTCTCGGGAGATTACTAGATATAGTGTTAGTCTTGTATATATATAAGATGGTCACAACGTGACGGAACAACAGTGTAATGAGTAATTGAACTG
>NW_013665768.1:925770-940434 GCF_000517525.1 Limulus polyphemus
TGTGTCGCTAAAGTTTCGTCGGAACGAATTTACGAAAAATTAACTAACGACTGGAGATGTAACAATATTAATGTCGTTGTTTTTGTCGTCGCCCCTGTCTTCAAAGAGCTCAAAAATTTTACCAGACTGGGAGCTCAACCAGTTTACTTGCCCTTGCCTGAACATTTCAAAACAGTCATAAACGCGAAAGTGCTTAACGTCATCTGCAAACTTTACAAGTTTATTAATCATATACCCCTATTGTTGCCATTTACGAAATTAAGGAAAATAAAATAAAATCCCAAACAGGGCCTTCGAGGCACACCTCAATCTGGTTTGACTGGACTCTTTTGCTTCTCACACCCAGCCATTCTTCAATCAAGTTAACAATTTCCCTAAATCCTCACCGAAATGAGTTTCTTTGCTGATATTCTGTTTAATCAACATCTTATTAAAAGCCTTTTAAAAATGTATGTATATCAAGTCCACATATTTTCCATCATTCAATAACAAGTACGTTAACAGGATATTTTCCTTTGCCTTTAGTGAGTCCATTTTGCCATTCTTTTATGATATCATCATTCATTAAATGGTTTTGCAAAGATTCTTTCATCAAACTTTCTATAATTTCTCCAGGTATGGAAGTGAGTTTAACTGGCATATAATTTGTAGAAGAATTCTTTAGCACCCTCTTTAATATGCTAGCAACTCTTCAATCCTCAATCACTTTGACTTTAAAACCCTAGGGAATGCTGTTCTTGGTGCTTTAACTAGTTAAAACCCTGATTTGCAATTTTTGGCAGAAGAAAAGTTAGTTCTGTTTTCTTCAATAGAAATATATATATATATATATATAATTATCTGTGCCTTTCTCTTAAAAACATTGTCTAAGGTTCTACGCAAAATGAGTGGGAATAACTTTAACTTACAATATTGTTACGACAATGGAAGTCACATGACACTGCTGATGAGTTTCTCGAATGATCGGGGAAGTCCGAGTGTGTTCGAGATGCCCTTTTCGTTGGTATATAAGCCTGGCAGAAAGAAGCCAGCGGAATGACTGAACAGAGAGCAGTAGTTACTTTGAGTTCTGTGTAATTTATGATCTCTGTTAGTTTCGAGCTAGTGAGTCAAAAAGTGTGTGTTTTGCACTCGTCGAGAGCGAAGTTATCGAGATTGTGAATCGCTGTGATTTATAGCGTGTATTATAGAAGTTGTTAAGTTTAAAGTGACGAGAAACGTGCTGATTGTGGAACTTCTGTGTACTAAAAGTTGTATCGAGGAAGAATAAACTGGTTTAATCAAGAAAGGACTTGTATCGCTGAAGATCCTCGGAAGGAATTTCTACCGGAAACAAACAGACAAACAAAGTAAAAATGTTTGTAATGTCGTGATTTCAATATCCAATTTAGTGAACTTATTTACTTTAAAACTACGAAAAATATTGATGTAACAGTTTCACACGCAGTTTTTTAAATATATCTTTATTTACGTTTTCAATAACGTTTGTTCTTGTTTTGTTACTTTTTATAATCTTTGTACGTGAGATATATATACTATTCGTAAGGTTAAATGAAAGAAATGTGTTTAAACTTTGCTTCTTCACTAAGTAAATATTGATGGTGTTATTTTACTTCTTATTTTTTTCAAATTAAAACAATTTTACATAAGGTCCCTTTAATATACACGTTTTTTTGTTTGTTTGTTGTTTTTTCTTTCAAGGGTGACCTCTGTAACATGGAAGTATTGGGAATGGTGAACGAGATCCATTCTGTTCAGGGCCAAAAAATGGAAAATGATTCTATTCGTAGAAACTCTACGGTGACTTTTCAAGATTACTTAGATGACAGTTTTGATAATCCTTCGTTTTCTCAAGATATTTTCTCGCGTGGGAGTGAAATGATGAACCTGAGTGATTCCAGTACAGATTCTACCCAAGTTTGTGAAGTTGGAACTCTGGAATTTTCTTTGCAACATCCAATATCAGTTGGTGAGCAAATAAGTGATCATGATCAGGAAAATGCTGGGTAAGTGATACTCATTATAGTATTGATAGGTGCTATAATTTATTCAAAACTTCACTTTTTAATAGTTTTGTTTGCTTCTTTAAGTTCTTAGTGTCAATGGTGTTCCACTTCCAGTGGTTTTATAATGTGCGAGTCATACTCATAGTCTCGAAACCATAACATCTTAAGACTACTGTTTTAACTTAAGTGAAACTTCTAAAGTTGTATTTGAATAACCAGCAAGTTAGATAGTTTCAAAATGTTTAGACTAAGAGCTCTTTTTTTATTTGTCAAGTATTGTTAAGTTCCAAATCATTCCTGCTGTAATTTGTGAAATGACACACCCTGTCAAAATGTGTATTGGCTATGGTGCCATATAAATTTTAATGTACCTCTACATTTATAAGCTAGATTTTGTTTCAAGTTAATACAGTAAAAAAGTAACTACGGCAAACTAAAATGTAGGGATAAATTATGAAGTTTAAATTTACATAACTAGGGGAAGTATAAGGATTTGTTTAAAAAAGAAATAAAGAAATCCAAAAGGCTTACAAGAAAGCTGACTAATAATGCACTTGGATCACACATTTAATATGACCAAGTTAATAGTGAGAACTACAAAAACTAAAAAAAAAGGATCTTGGTATAGTGATGGTTAAGTCACCCAAAGCATTGAAACAGTGTTCTGTTTCTAGTACTAGTTGTAAAACTAATAAAATCTCAGGATTTATTTATAAGACTTACTGATTTCAATTCAAAAAACGTAATGTAATTTTCTCTCTATAAAAATCAGTAGTACTAGATAGGCATTACTTGGAATAATGTGTATAGTTTTGCTTTCCTTATCAAAGAAGGGTTATTGGCTAACCATAAGGGATTTGGAAAAAGGCTACTTGGATAATTTCATGTTAAGGTCTCACCTTATTTTCTATTCAAAAAGAAAAAGATAAGAAGTGATCTTATTGAAGTTTACTCCATTATTTTTGGGGGATCAATATAAAAAGGCCTTTTGTGTTAAATTTTAAAGAGAACAGAATGAGTGAACACAAAGTTAAGATTTGCAAGAAAAGCTAGGCACCAGTTAAGACAGTTTTATAACATAACAGGGTGACTGACTTATGGAACAAAGTGGCCTTTTTTTTGGTACTGGAGGCCAGCACTTTATATAATATATAATATAATAGAAGTTTAAGAGAAGAATTGATGATTTCATGAAAAGCAAAGGGTAGGTTTAAATTTTTACTTTTCTAAAGGGTGGGTGTGCATGGATATTCCTGAAGGATCAAATGGTCCCTTTTTGACTTTAGGTTATGTGATGTTACATTACAACTCATTATTTACCAAGTTTTACATTTGATTATGTTAAAGATTATAAATAATATAAACTAATATGATAATAAAATATTGTCTGTATGTTGATAAGATGAAGCAAAAATTCATAAATAAACTTTTATCACATTTTTTTCACTATGTTAATTCACAAAAATTTGAAAATAAACAGTAATTCAGTAAATCACAAATTATATGTAGGCTAAATTACGTCATGAACTTGGTGCTATGTGGTTTCATAGTGTCTTAATGACTTACTTATTCATTTGTTGTTATAGGCTATTATAGATTTTTATCAGTTACTTATAGATTATTTAGATTATTATTATTATTTTGATATATATATGTATGATTAATTTGTTGTCTGGTATTAGTATTAATATACTTTTCATCTCTCACACCTCTGAAGCAACAGTGTATCTAGTATATGATAAGTATTACATAACTATACATAATTACTTTGTGTATTTGCATTCTTTGTTTGTAGGCATATCTTCCTCTGTATACACAGATCATTCTTTATTTTCCTCACATTTCATAATCTTCCAGTCACTTCTGGTTTACAATTCTTCTTCTTCTTCCGTAGCTTTTTCCCGTATCTATACGGGGTCGCTATTTTCGGTTTTGGCAGGGTTTTTATGGCCGGATGCCCTTCATGACGCCAACCATCCCCTAATTTAGCAGTGTAAGACAAGAGGGAAGGCTGCTAGTCATCACCACCCACCGCCAACTCTTGGGCTACTCTTTTACCAATGAATAGTGGAATTGACCGTCACTTATAACGCCCCCATGGCTAAAAAGGCGAGCATGTTTGGTGGGATGGGAGCGTGAACCCGCGATCCGCAGATTGTGAGTCGAGTGCCCTAACCACCTGGCCATGCTGGGCCTCTGGTTTACAATTCTTTACCATAGGCAAATTTGTTTTTTTTTATTTGTGCAGAATTTATCCAAGCAGTTTTCAGTTATAGAATTTGGGAGGCTGTTTCTCATGTTTACTATTCTTTAGCTAAAGTTAAGGTGCCTTATGTTTAATTAGCATTTCTATTTGAACTATTAGATTTATTTTTGTGTGTCCTTTACTTATTTTTAACCAGTTATACACCACAGCATTGTCATAGAGATACTGTTAGTGGTCTTATATGTTTCAGTCATGTGGCCCATAATCTTCTAAAGCAGTGTTTCCCAACTACTGGGGCACAAGCTGGTACCAGGATGCGATATGTTGGACAAATATTTCACTAAAACTAAAAAGTAATTCTTTATCAGTAACGTTCAAAATTTTTATATGCCGCCAACAATTAAACTTAAACCTTTCGTGACAGGTGGGTCTAAGTGCACATGTCATGATGTTTTAATGAGTTACATTCAAAGTTTATTTAAACTACTTAATTATCGTAGTAGACGATGGAGGCTGCCTGTGACCTGATTCTGGGTGGGATAGAGTCCTTCGTGCAGCTCGGGGGTTTCTCCCCAGGGGGTTCAGAGTTAGTATCATTATCTCTTCTAGTTATGACCTTTGTACTCAGTTGCTGCTTGACATAGGTTGCTAAGCCTTTTAAAATTTTGCACGTGGAGGATACGAAACAAAATAATTTTTTTTAGGTTTTATATATACAGTTGAATAACCAAAAAATCATGAATTACTATATCAATGCCATAGAATTCCACTATAATTTATCAAGCTTAGTAGGTAAGCTGTATTTCAGTCTTAAAAAAATATTGAAATCTTGGTTCAAAAGAAAGAAATTGTGCTAGCCACGTTAGAAAGGCTGAGAAAACCACTAGGGGACATTCTGATCATCCAATTGGTTATTCATGTCATATGCAGAAGTAAGTGTATTTAAGGAGCATTTCCAAAAATGGAAAGAGGTGGGCAGAGTGCCATTGTGTTTGATTTATTACATGAGCAATATCTGTAATTTGTGTTTCTAATTCGTTCTAAACAATAGACTTAGTATTTTGACTTCACAAACATCTAATTTGAACCAGTGCTACATACAACATACCATGTGACACACAAAAATTGATGTTTATCTGTGTTTTTTTTAACTTTTAAATTAAGAAATTGAGTAATGCATAGTTCTAAAATTTGAATTATAATCTACAGTTTGATACAAACTTATTGACATAAATTCTTGAAATTGTAGTACAATAAAATTTTGAATGCGAGTCAACAAACAAGATGACATGGCCTTTCTGAAAAGGGTTTAATAGCATAGAAATGTTTTTCAACAAGAAGACAGGAAACTTGAGATAAGATAAACTTATACAGTTTAAAGATAGGTTGATTGGGTAACAAAGAAAATTTAGTACAAGCTTAACAAAATCATAAATGTACAATGTTTGGAGAAGGCTGGTTTTGTCATCATCAGGTACAAGATGTTTACCTAAACACAGGAATAAATATACAGTATGAAACAAGTCATATGACCAGAGATTGTTTAATGCTTAGTAAAGGTATCTTGTTGATGTTTTGTTCTTTGTTTAAAATTACAGTTTTAACTTTTTTAATAGATATCAAGTTTTTATCATTATGTTCACCAAATGAAATAAAATCATTTTCAAATCAGATAAGCTTAGTTCAGTTTACTATTTTATGAGTGTATTCTAATGCCTCAGTTTTTTATTGAATATTATTTTATGTTTATCCTACTTCAAACAATGTACATAAGTTGGCTGACTGACTATTTAATTATTTTTAATCTCAACTATGATGTGTTTAAATAAAAAAGTTATTAACCTTATTGGTAACAGTAAAACATGTTTTCATTTTTTAATTGTCAATTTATTTGATTTATTAAAGTTTAATGTGGGATTACTGCATATTTTAAAAATGGCAAACATGTGATTGTCTATAGAGAACATTAGGGATTCATTCACCAAGTAGAAAATGTCCAGATTATCTTTCAGAACAAATCAGTGACAAAGTCCATAAACATTGACCTCATGAAGATGTATATAACATGAAAAAAAGGATAATTCAGAGATCCTTAAAAAAACAGGTTAATACAGGAAGATTAAAACCAGGAATAAAATAGTACAGTAATAAAATTATGAAACTAGTACTTCTCCCCATTTTTGTTTTTTCTTTTGCTTGTACAGGTGGTGGGGTTGGGGAAAGTAGTTGTTTAGCAAATACCACTAATTGTCCAAATCTAACAGTGAGAACCATGTAAGTTCTCATGATATTTTTATTGAAATTGAAACTTGAGCTATTAAGCATTCAAATTATTTTGGTCCATTCTATTCATTATTCATGTGCCATCAGTGAATATTTTATTCTTAAATACTTTAGGCCTTTCATAGCTTGGATTAAATTTCTTAACCTGATTCATTTTCATTTTCCTGACAGTAACATGCATACTAGTATTGCTGTTTCTCATAAGTTAAACATGATTTACCTATCTTTGATCTTTGGTATCTTTTTACTTCATTTTTAATTGTAATATAATATATAATATAATTATAATATAATATATAATATAATTATAATATAATATATAATATAATATAATCAACAAAATGTTTCCTATTATTTGTTAGGATATTTCATTGCTATCTGACTAGAACAAAATGCTGTTGTTTTTTAAGGGGATTGACATCAGTTATTTGTGCCTTATGTCAAATCTCACTCTATGGATCTTGCACTATCCACATTGACAAATTGGTTTGTACTGATGATCTAACTGTTCTCAAACACTTTAAACATGAATTTTGAATTACATCTCATAAAATTGACCATTTGGCTCTAATTTTGGCTTTCCAGTCTCTATATATTTTGGAGGACATCCTTTAGGACAGCATTTTACCTTCATTACATTGCTGTCTTTTCAGCTTCAGGACTCCATTTGCAGTCTTTGATTATTCTCCAGTCTCAGTGGAATCCATAAAAGCTCTGTTTTTTGTGCCCAACACCCATTGTTGACAATTTACAGGGTTTATGGTATTGCTGAGATTTTCTGTTTAAAAAAATGTATGTATGGAGACTGTATTTATGTGGATTCATCATGTTAGGGCTCTCACAAGTCCTTTAACCTCTGCATTTATTCAATATACAACTCCACCTTTTGCATTTTGGCTCCATGAGAGTATGTTGTCACCTGTAATAAAATTGAATAAATCAGATATCATGATCTTTCCTTATAATATGAAATTCTGTGTATGGATTCATCCTATTGGGACTTTCAACAGGTCACATATACCCATACATTTGTCCTAGACTAAATTCCATCTTCTGAACTGGAGCTACACAAAAGGATGATGCTCTCGAAAAGTGGATAGAGGATGCCATCTTACAACTGTTGATGCCTCAATTGGTATCATTTTCCACCTCTGTAGGCAAGTGTTGGAGATATCAGAAATGGAATTCCTGTTATCACTAGCTGTTTCAGTTCCAACTTGGATGGGAATCATTTATGTGTTTTTTTATGTCCTCATTGCCCTTACATTGTTGAGCCCTTTCTTAGAACTGCTTGGTATTTTCTTTTTTTTTTTTTTTTGGTTTTCCCTGGGTTCCCATGAATTTGGCCAGGAGCATGACTCAATGGCTTTTTTACAGCCCCTGGCATATGTCTACTTTTAATGAGACTGGGTTGTTCCCCTGAGAACCTTCCATTGCAAGAGTAGAACGTAGTATTTTAGCTACCTGCTTATGCCATCATCTGTCCCATTTTTGTCTCCACACATGAGGTACACCTTTACCACTCTCAAAATTGACACCTTTTCCTCAGTTGAAGGACATTATGGATGAAGAGTACCCTGTTCAGAATAATGAATTGTTTCTGAGTGTCCTTTAGTTCTAGTCTTTGTATAAAGTTGGTCCACTTCACTCATATTCTATCAAATCCAATTCTTTAATTTTTTTTTTTCTGATTCTGGATTATACTCCAACTCTGCTTGGCTACATCTTTATTGTAATCTAGAGTAGTATCTTTCTGCCATATAACTTATGGTTTTTTTTAATTGTCCTTTTGATTTTCTTTGGATCCCACCTCCTTTTCAGTGTGTATATTCTGTATTTCAGAGGCAAGACTACCTGATTTGAATTTAACATTTTGATAATTAAAATAAATTTCATACAGGTACTAACCTTTGAAATACCTTCCTCCCATCTACTACTACTACCAGATTTTCATCAGCTGAAATTTAAACCAAATTTAAATTATGATGGGAAAGGAGAGCTTATGTGAGATCACCTGGAGCTTGTGCATTAACTCACATAGAAGATGGGAGGGTAGAGTTATGTGTAAGTGATGCATGTTCTGCAATACCTAATAGACTTTCAGAAGTTTTGAGTTACATATTTTTTGACAGCATGAGTACAAGCTCAAAAAGGCAAAGCTGTCAGTATTTCAAAAGTAAGTACCTGTTTTAAAATTTATTTTAATTCTAAATAAGCAAAACTTAATGATATTTTAATGGTGTTTTATTTTCAGTTACATTCATCATACTATCTCTGCAGACCAAATATATATGCAGATTAATCCTGGTAATAGTCCCATGCCCCGCAATCCATCACATGCTACACTTACAGTTGAGAGCAGAAACCAGGAAACTAAGAAAAAAGAAATCAAGAGATTTCGTTGTGATTTCGAAGGATGTTCTCGATCCTACAGTACTGCTGGAAATCTTAAAACACATCAGAAAACTCATACTGGTTAGCTGTTGCTTTTATAAGATGTTTTTAATGTTAAAATATGTACAAATAATTTAATTTAGGTGGTTATTACAAAACAATGTATTTGTCTGTTTAGGCCTTTTTCAATTTAATATTCTAATAGTGTATACTCCATTCCAAACATATTTCCAAATTAACAAACTAAGGTGATTAATTACAAATCTTTGTTAAAAGAAATGAACAGGTGAGAAATAAAGATTTTAATGGGTGCTTTTACTTACATAGATATAATACTTATAAACAAATATTCAGAAAGAAAATCAGCAACAAAAATATTACAATTGATACTTGAAACCATTGGTACTTGGTGAAACTCCATTATTACAGAATTGAGGAAAATTGTATGTCTCACAAAAACACCATTTATTAATGACCATAGTTTCACCAGCAAAGCCATCATCAGTAAGGGGGAAACTATGGTTGTTAATAAATGAGGTTTTTGTGAAACATACAATTTTCCTTAATTCTTTAGTAATGGAATTTCACCAAGTACCATCGGTTTCAAGAATCAATTACAAACATGTACAATTTCCTCAATTCTGTAACAAAAGTATAACTTATTGACAGAAAATGTCACCAAACAGAAGAACAAAAAATTAAAACTTTCTTATGTAATTATGTGAGCTTGCTATTGTGTATATACACCATGTACCTGAAACACTTTTAAAAGTAGAAAAAGCTTATTACTCCTTGGTGTTGTTACTACAACTCAATAATGTTTAGGTACACAAATACTTATTTTGATAGCATCTTTGGATTGTGTATATTCTTATGGGTCAGTAACAAGTTAGAAGCAAAGGTAAGCTGAAATAAAAATAAAAAAGCATTTAATCAAGTGGTGGCATATCTTTATTTTTCATCTTAATGTAATTTGAGTTTTTATATTTTGGTTTCTGTCTTATTTCAAATGAATATTGAAATTCATATATTTAATAGGTAAATAAATAAATTTTATCTTAAGTTTTAATCCCTTTTTTTCTTATGGCATTGTTTATGTACCATATTCCAGTTAACTCTAGAATTACCATTGAAGTCTATATAAACACCATTGGGTTTTTAAACACATTTGCTAAGTTGTATGTGGGTCCATGTCTTTGTTAGTTATAGAGTGTCTAACAACATGTGTGTCACACAATAGTAAGTATAAATAAAGAGAAAGAAATTACCATCAATATAGCAATTAACCCAGCAAATTACTACTGGAGTCCCCTATGTACTTTACATTAAAAATGAGTGATTTTACTAAGTTTGTTTCATCAGTTTTTCAAACTGAGTACTGTTATAGACAAAAACAAAACTCATAATAATGCAGTGTGTGTGTCTCTCACTGGTAGTGAATGGTGCAAAAACTAGTTGGTAATTTGAGGGTTAGCACTATAAAAGTCTTAGAATTTAGAACCACAAGCTCTGTTTAATTCTTTAAAAATGAGAGTTAATGTATTTTTATTTATTACATTAGTCCTTTTTTTAATGTAAGAACTATAAAAGCTTAACTTATTTCCTTTTTTAGTCCACCAGATACTCCATAATGTGAACCAAAAACGTTTTGTGAAGTGGATCCAGTTAGTTGGTCACATTTGTACAAGTGCATAATTGGAAATCATTTTAATTTTTTCATTCTACACACACATATTGGCTGTTTGGTGTGCAGTAACACTGAAAAAAAGGTCTATTAAGTGTGTAACTTAAAATGTGATAATAAAATTATGATTTAAAATTTAAACTGTTCATCAATAAGATAAAATTATGAATATAAATTAGGATTTTTTAATGATTTTGTCAAAAATGAAAATTTTTTCTCTATTATTCAAATTATTAAATATTCTCATTTGAAAAAATTCAAATTGTCTGTTAATTTTTCTAACTTAAATTTTAGGAGAGTTTACTTTTGTATGTACACAAGAAGGATGTGGAAAAACATTTCTGACATCATACAGCTTAAAGATTCACGTACGAGTTCACACAAGAGAGAAACCATTTGAATGTAATATTGGAGGTTGTGAAAAAGCTTTCAACACTTTGTATAGGTAAGGATTACAGCTTGACATTTTTATAGTTTACATTCTTTTAAGTATTACCATTTTTTAATGTCACGTTATTCTAGATATAGGAGATCATGTCCAATCAGAAATTTGAGATAGATATTACAAGCCTCTAAAAAATAAATATAGAAATTGTCTTCAGAAATGTATACTCAACTCTATGCATGACAAAGAGCTATTACTTTGTGTCAGTACTGTAAATATTTTTGTGCATGCCACAATCCTTGAATGAAGTTGCCACCCCTACATGTATTAAAGTGTATTGCACCAGCCTATTATGTAATTATCATTAGACTATAGCCCTCTAACCATAGAAGGGCAACATCCTCCATGCACATTAATTCTCTTAACAATAACATTGGAACAGGGCCGAATCGTGCCTCTGAGTCAACCATGTGCAGATTCAGGTTCGCCACCCCCTACGAGTTTCCAAGTTAAATCAAATCATATACAAACAATATTAATTGAAAAAAATAAAAACGTCATACTATGATCTAACAGTAAAGTAGACCAGTAGTAATAATATCAACTTTTATTAGATTAAATATAACGCTTATTACACAAGCCAGTGAAGCCATGCACTAATTTTAACACTGGTAAAACTAAATTATAGCTGTTTAGTATAAAATATCCATATGAACATAAAAACATGATATGAAAATCAAACAGAAAAGAAGATGAACACTAATATTACTGAATCTTATGTTAATATACATACATTTAGTTTTATTAGTTCACAAGCCATACACACTTTAAGTTTGAAAAAACAATCAATAACTGCATAATGTGATACATCTTCATTTACAGTATAAATAATTACAATTTAATAAACAAATAAAACTTTGATAATCTTTATATAATATTGGCTCATCTGGCTTTTAATTCATAAAATGTATTTATTAGCTGGTGAGTGTCTAACTTATCAGCAATCTCATGTTCAATTGAGGTAGTTTTACAGAAAGCCAAACGCTTCATTATACTTCTTAAGTAATGCAAATCTTTCATTCAATGAGTTAAGGTTTTGTCAAAAATTGAAAAATAAAAATTAATTTTGAAATTTCTTTGTGGATCATTAATAGGTTCATCTGCATGTTCATAGTCAAAATGCTTAACCTTCTTCTGGCAATGAACAACATTTGTGTTCAGGAACTTAGGTTCTACTTCAATGATTTCAGCCAAATCTTTACTACAAGTTAAAATAAAATCTTGAAACTTAAAGCTTTTAATTTTTGTAGCCATACATTTAGCCTGGTAGTGAGTGGTCATATCTTTATTTGTTCCATTCGCTAATTCTGTCGGACTATCATATACTTCTCTGATTTCAAATCTTAGAGGCTTGTTGGCATCAACCCTGCTCTCCCACCTGGTTTCTGAAATTGGTTTTAAGATTAGTTTTGTAAAATATTTTTTTAAGATGCCCCATCTTTAAGTTGAAGATGAAAAAAAATGCATGTAATTTTTGCACAGAATTAAATTCTACAGTGTGACCATTGCTTCATCATTAACTACAAGGTTTAGGCTGGGAAGCTCACGGTACAAAAAAAACTCATGGATTGATATCTAGAATTCTTTTTTGCAAACCATTATGTTTACTGCACATGTTGGTGCCATTGTCATAACCCTAACCTCTGATGTCATGAATATTTAGGTGCCTGCATATTTAGGACATCAGATTCCAAATGAAATTATAACACTAATTTCAAAGGAAATTAATGAATTCATATTATATATATGTCTAGAAGAGCAAAACATTTTTCGATAATCCTTGACCGTACACCAGATGTACACAGAACAAATCACTATAATCATTCGGTTTGTGGAAGTAAATACAAAAGGGTTGAAATTAATGAACATTTCCTTACATTTTATCCTGTCACAGATTCCACTGGGGAGGAATTAACTTTATTTGTTCTGAAAAAGTTGGAAGATTTAAAGACACTGCATATTCTTTTTATTCTATACGCATCTGATATGCTTAGCCATCAGTGAGTAAAACTTAGCTATTATTTCTGTTTCTTTTTTTAAATTTCCATTGTTGGGTTCATACAACTTATCAGAGGAACCTTGAAAAGCTAGATTTTGTCTGGAAACAAATGTTATAATGTACATCATTCGCTTGATTACAGCATACCAGTGTAATTTTTTCTGTCTCAAAGAGTTGTTGTTGTTTATTTATGGTAGACTTATTTTTTAAAGCAGAATTAAGATTGACCATTTTTTGTAATTGTTTATGTGGTATAAACTTTTTTCATGCCTTGAGAAGTGTTGAGAAGCATGTTGCCAATCTGAAAATTCCCCTTTAATCATTTGATTTTCTTGTTTGCTGAGTAATTTACAGCAAAAGCAAAAAACACCAATACATGAAACAGAATAGAGTAGCCAGTTTCTCTCTCAATTTTTACCATTTGTTGAAATGAGGGTATAAAATATATCTGAAAATATTCTTCCATTTTCATCAGCAGGATAATCTACATTTATTTTATGTACAGGTCCATTCTATTCCCGTAACTGCACCTGATTATGAGATAATATAATGGGCCACCTACCAGGGTCATCACTTAAAATATTTTCTGTGTGAGGCAAACTTTCATTTTCTTCCTTGTATTCAGAACTGTCTTCAACATCAGGGCCATTACTTAAAATATTTTCTATGTGAGGCAAAATTTCATTTTCCTCCTTGTTTTCAATCTCCAGCATTTCATCATCTGTGATTCTATTGTCTTTTTCATTATCAATTCCACTGAAGATGTTGATTTATACAGTCTCATTAGTTGGTTTAGTTTCTTCTTGTGTACCTTATATAACTACAAGATGGTACAGAATTTTTATGTGTTATAAATTTTTCTATTGATCCAAAATCCCTTTTTACTCTTTCTTCTATTTGTAATTTTTGCTTTCTGCTCTAGATAATTGTTTTGTCTTTGTATGATCAGCCACCTGTATGAATAAATAAGGGGAGTGTTATTTAACTTATTTTGAACATAATTTTTTTATTTATTAATGGATTTTGCTAATTATGGTAATATCATAGAAATTTGCAGTGAAAGCTTTTCTGAAATTTCTTGATGCCTTTTTTTTTGAGTTAGTTGTTTATTTCAGCCACCATTCTGAAACATCCATAAGGCTTCCTATTTTTGAAAATTAGAAGTTTAAATTCAGAGTCAAGTGTCTACAAATGTTCTCTTCACAGGTTACATACACCAGTAACAGGTACTCTGATGAAATTCCAGTAATTATGATGACAGTAATTTTCTATAGTAAATTATTAATAATGATCATAGTACAATAAGCTAATTATGATAAAGAAAAGGGCAATGATAGTAATACTAATAAAAGATCAATTTTGACAGTAATGGCTAGATTTGACTGGTACACTGACTCCAATTAATCAATTATCTATATATGTGTACATAACGTATCATCCTCTCAAAAGAAAGATTTCATACCTACTAGGATATGCATCGTGCAATAATACATAAATTGCTAATATATATATATATCAAAACATAATTAAAAATAAGGACTGGCACAAATAAAGCTATTTACTCACGTACTGTCAAACACCTATTTCTTACACTAAGTAACTACCGTATTTTTCGGAATATAAGACACCCTTATTTTGAAGTACAAA
>NW_013665768.1:941359-944222 GCF_000517525.1 Limulus polyphemus
TAAATTTAAATTTATTAATTTTTTTATTTTAAATTATGTCTGAATTTGAAGGCTACTTTTTTCTAAATATATTTTATTTAATTAATTAATTTTTCAAATTTTATTCTGAATTTTTTTCACAGCCACCGTTGTAGATAAACATAAATTTTTTTCACAGTGGTATAAAGTGACACACCCATGGCAGTGATCTAAGAGGAGGATATGTACATGTATGTGCTCATAGCAGTGAAAGAGTTGAGCTTTTAATTTAAGCACATTTCTAAAAGATACTTTTTCTCTTTTTGCAATTTTGGTTTCATTTGAACCTTCTTGTGAAATTAGTATTTGATGGTAGTATATTTCAGCCTAGGTTGTTATTTGGTTGTATTATTTTTTTTAAATCACACTATTTATTATTTTATTTAATGTGAATAAGTCTTTAAATATGTATCTATTTTGTGGCTATATTACTCTTAGACAAGAACTGATACTAGTTTATGTAAAATATATTTAAGATCAGGTAGTTTTTCCTATGAAATACTGTTGGCCTTTCATTGTTTAATTTGCACTTATTCTCTCAACAAAGTGACTCAAAATTTCTGAATGTACTTCACACATTACAGAGCATGTGTCACTTACCCATTCATAATTCTCCATTCTCTCACCAGGGCACCTTGCATAAGCTCTCCTTTCCCAAAATAATTTATATTTTCTCTGTTGATAGTTGTGCTGTTCATGCAGTCCTTTTTTTTTCATGATTAATTCTTAAGTAATTACATGGCAGGGGGTAAATAATAGATGTACCGGATGATTGAATAATAATTCAATTAAATTTCATTTTGTAAAATGTGTGTGTGTGTGTGAGAGAGAGAGAATGTTAAGAATGTGTGTGTGTGTGCTATTTTTATGCAAAATCTGAATAATATTTTTTTTTTCTGAGCTTCTGTTTTTCTGTCCCTTTATGATGGCTATAAATTTTTTGTATGGAAGTAAGGGGGTAAATGGAGAAATACATCAAGCCGAAAGGGTTAATGATGGAGGAAAAGTTGAGAATCCCTGCTCTAAACCCTTAGATCAGGTTAGGGGAGGATTAATCCATATGATCTTCCACCCTGTCTTCACATCAATATTTTAATTTTAACAGTATTATGCACACATTTTTCCTCAGCCCAGTTATTGGTTGTGAGGTATTCTTTTCCTTACATTTCTGTGGCTACAAAAATAATTGATCTGAAGACCGTTAATGGACCTCTTTCTTGCATTAGTTTGCATTTGAGGATATTTCATGATTGACTACGCAGTCAGTTGAAGTTCATTAGCAGCAGCTGATTAGAGCTTTAACTTCTTGTATTACTTCAGTTTATTGTCCAATTGTTCATTTTCTTTACTTTGATTTTTCTCTCCACTTTCTCCTCTTCTGTCCAATCCACTTTGTATTCAATTTTGGATCCATAAGTATCACACCATTTGTTTTAAGGGGTTATTAAAGTTGTACTTTAGATTTCCTCAGAGTTTTAATCTCATCTTTTTGTGATGCCAAAGAAAACAAGAGATTGTAGACTGGTATTGAATCTTTCTATTCTCAGTTGTTATCTCAACATTTATTTTTTCAAGATATGACCAATGTGAATCTTACTGAAGTTCCTTTATCAAGGTTTTAGGATGATGAAGGTGGATATCAAAGACACTTACTTACACATCCTGATTCACCTGTCTCATCATCCATTCCTTTGTTTTTCTTATTGGGAGTAGTTTATCAGTCCAAAGTCTTCCCTTTTGGTCTGGTTGGAGCACCCTATGTCTTCACATGTGTAGTCATAGCTTTTGCTCATCTTCTAAATGCACTGAATGTCAATTTTCATTATGACATTGACAGTTAGTTTATACTTACTCAGTTTATTCCTCATTTGTAGACTCACACTTGTTTAACCGCCTTGTCAGCTTCATCTTTTAGACGGATTGTTTTCGAATCCAAATCTCAGATTGTTCTTAACTCATTATTTCATACATCTAATATTTTGGATCAGTACTTTCCTAGGAACTCTTCACTAATTTCCTTTGGCTTTGTAATCACTCAAGTCTCAGGTGTGCCTACTATTGTCTTCTATTATGCTTGTTAAAGATGTCCTTTCTACATTGGGAATGATGGATTCTGTCTACAAGATAATTCCATTGGTCATGCTCACATGAAACACACTCTTAATTACTTTTAAGAGTGGTTCAATCACAAATTTACCACTGTAGGTTCCCCATTTCTTTCACCTCTTTGAGATCTGTAGTAGTAGTTTCGTATGGTGTTTCTCACACCTCCAAATTCTTTTGGAGGTGAGTATCTGGGAGTATGACTGGCATCCTAGTCCAAACACCGGGTGAGCATGTTTTTGTTTGATGGGGATTCTAACCTGCGACCTGCAAATTGCGAGTCAAGTGCCCTAACCACCTAGCCATGCCGGGCCATTTCAGATCTGTATCAGTTCACTAGTACATCTAATATATATGCCCATCTTGTTTTCACTTTTTGAGGATCATTCTTTTGATTATCTCATCCACCAGTATGTAGACAATGTTCTCAGCAGCATTTAAGTCTAGTCTTAAGTTGCCTGTTATTTCCTCATCCTTTTGAACCCTTGGCAACTTGTTCACTATACCATTCTTCCCTGAAGGCATACTTTCTTTTGTTACTCACTTCAGAAAGGAGATGGTCAGACATTTTTGCTATTATTATGTCTTGTTCTTTTACTCCTTTTATATATTTTTTTTTCTAGAAGGGCTCCATACTTACATCCTAATAAAGCCATCCCACCAAAGGCTCGGGCTGCAAGTTAGAGGTCACTTCTGTTTTTCTCCTATTGTGTTGCCCACTCTGATTGACCCTGATTCTTTT
>NW_013665768.1:945222-970088 GCF_000517525.1 Limulus polyphemus
TCTTAAATCAATTTATAAATAGATTTTCTTGATATTATTTTTGATTTTTCTGACTATGCAGGGTTGGTGCATGGGTACTAGCTACCCTACCAGTAGGCCAACCTTCAGCCTTGCACATCCAAACCCATACACATACAAGTGATTTTTGATTTTGGAAAATAATCTATTGTGCATTAGTATGAATGAAACTTTTGTATTTATAATAATTACAAATTTATTTTCTAGGAAAATGGAGAATCGGCTATAATGATGTAAGCTACAAATCTCTAGCAATAAAAAAATAATATATTATTTTTTTATTGCATTATGTGCATGCTGGTTTATTAGGCCACCCAGGAATAGTACCATGATAGTGTTCTTGATGAGGCAGTACAGAGAAGTAAACTGTAGCAACATTTGATCAAAAAAATAAACTAAATCTTTAAGGCCTGTCTGTCATGCCACATAGGCTATATGTATAACTGTTCTCTAATATTTATTTCTACATGATAAAAAAGGATTCACACTCGTATGTCATCGATAACATCATGAAAAAATTTACAACTCTATGGACAACATTAAACACCTACCTTTCTTAAACCAGGAGCAATCTGGAGCAGAGTACACAAATGTTACATCTGCCTACATACATAAAAGTTCATTGTTTATTGGTTTTTATTCTTGGTACTTGGGAGAAGCCAGCAGATAGAATATCAGGAGACACAGCTGAGAAAGGAAGAAGACCACTAGTGCCTTATATGCTTGCTTTGGCAAATCATGATTAACCTCTTTAGGCATGCTATTTGAACAGACATTTCCTGGTTAATTTTGCCACATGTGACAAGATTTATTTTTTTTCACCCAACCTAATTAACCTGACAACAAAATAAAACTAGCTCCCTAAATTGTCATTGTCATAATATCAGAAACTTTAGCAAATAAAGATACTAATATTAACATCCCTGGCTTTAAATCATTTACATGATCTAAAACTTATGAAACTAATTAGAAGCATTGCTATCTTCTTTAAACAAAGCATAACTCATTCTATTTAGATTGAATCATTTATTCAACCATTAACGAAAACATTTATTGTAACTTCCAGATTCACAACAACCAAACATTTCTATCCTAACCATATATTGTTCTCCCAGGAAACCAATTGACATTGACTTTACAAAACTGCTTAGACAGCCCGCACCCATTTTAGTTGGAGACTTTAATGCCCCACACGCTGACTTTCACAGTTACCGGACCAATGCCAGAGGCCTCAGCCTTCACACACAACTTGAAAACAGTGACATGTATTTCATTAACAATAACTCTCAACACATTATCATGCAGTCACAAATAATTATGAATATTTGAACTCACTATAATCCCTACCTCCCTCCTTCCTTTTTCCCAAAACTTCATGGTTCACCCTGACATAGCTAGCGACCACTTTACTATACAAATCAGCAAACAGGATACACGCATTAACCTCCTACCAGTATACAACTGCACTAAAGCAGATTGGAAAACTTTCAATACAGTTCTTGAAACACTTTTGCCTAACCAAATTAACACCATTTCCAACAAGAGAGAGACTGAAACCAAACACTTGGTGCACAATGATGGTAACATTACTGACTGTAAGAGTGCTCTAGTAACCTTTACAGTATTGGATGACTCCTGTTAAGGAGCGTCATAACCTCTGGAGATGTCAGAAACATGAAAACATCAATTTATAATACAGATGATCCACAAAACTGATTTCTTTTTTAGAAATAAAAATTTACCTGGTTTGTTAATTGTGCAAAGGCCTAGGTCACTGGCCTAATGATGACATGAAAGAGGACTTAACAATACTTGTATGCTGGGTTAAAACAACAGAAAACAGTACTGTGAAAGAATCCTTATCACAGAAAAGTGCAACTGGTAATGAAAGTTTAAAATAATAAGTGTAAAAACACCATTAATTCCTGTGAAAAATACACATCTGAACAAAGCAGTGTCAAGAAAAGAATGAGCCTTTTTCAATGCAGGGCTGGATCTTGAGCATGTGCAACGTGCACACTTCAGATGGGCAGCCGATAAGAGGGGGTGGTTGTTTGGGGTTCAGCTGCCCCTCTGACCCCAGACCTACATTCTTATTTTGGATACAGGATTCCCAACTTTCTCTTTCTATTACTTCAGCTGTGCCTGCCCTATCTTTCGATGAGTTTCACCAGTATAGTTTCATGCCTGTTTTTGCTTCTAGTTCCATCTTTCTGATGAGGATCAGATAATCTCATGTTCATCCTTCACTGCTTGTATTACAGAGATATATATGTATTGTTTCTCTTTCTACATTTGTTTTTTGCTGAGTCTTGGGCTACCTTGTTGCATGACCAGCCATCATTTGAGTCTCTTCTTTTCAGCTTGTGGAGCTCTTCTTTTTCCTTCTTCTTATCTCTCTCACTCTCCATTTATTTGTGTCTGTTTCTTAATCTGCTTCTTTGCCATCTGTCCATGCTTCACCTTTTAGAGGCTTTACATCACAACTCTTTCAGCTTTACTGCTGAAACTTGCACATACCTTTTTTCACATTGCCCTCAATTTCCTTCTTCCATTTTATCCCAGTTAACTTGGTTTCTTTGTTTCTGGGACATACTTCATTGTGATGCCTTACCTTCTGACATTTGACCACATAAATCTCTCTTAGAACCTTCTAAGTTTTTCTCCTTGTTTTGATTGAGTATTATTACATCATAATATCTCTTAGTGTGTACAAGGTTCTAGGCCTCAGTCGAGCTATAAATATGCATACAAAATGTAGTTTCATATTTTAGTTAAAACCTGTGTGGAAAAATAAAAAAAATCCCTGTTGTATATTCTTATTTTCTCTCCTGTTTATCAGTTATTAGATTGTACATTTTTACCACCACCCCCTCTAAATAATATTTTTTGCTCTTCATCTACATCGTTTAGCGGACATCCTTGCTGCATCGACTGATGGTCAGAAATTCAAATGTGCATGCTAGTCAAGAGAGTCTCAACCAACACGATGATTATTAAAGTTATTTAGATAGATAGATAGATCTAGACTGAGTGATTGTGAGTATAGGCATAAAGGGCATATAGTGGCATTTCTAGATAATCACAGATTGTATTTTAATAACAGAGCAGATAAGAGTAATTCATCTTGTCAAATTGTGTTCTAAAGTAACTGAACTAGTCTGTGTGGGCTTTGATGAAAAAGAGACAATTATTTAAAGCTCTGGATACAACTGTGATAATCAACAGTATAACAAAGTTTTGTATGTACACTTGGCTTGTTGTAATATAATGGAATGCCTTACTTTCTGACATTTGACGCCCTCAATCTCTCTTAGAGACATCTGGATTGTATGCTGTTTGTTTATTGTTAAAATGTATTGCCAACAAGTCATAGACAACTACTGTAAAGAATCCATACGTACATACCTACATAAAACCTGACACTAGTGAGCCAGCCAGGATTATACAATGGTAAATGGTGATAGACATAAACAACAGCAGGAAAGTAGGCTTATATATATATATATATATATATATGCAGCTGTAGCAGTGGTGAAAATATTGTAGAAGTCACAACCACAGTATATAATCTGACTTTGACAACTGGATAGAGAGGAGCAAGTGACTTGGGCTCAAAGCTGATGATCTACAAAATTTACTAAACAAAAATATAACCTGGAAAGAGAAGAGCATCAACAGACAAGAGAAGAGAGGAGGCAGATAAGACAGGAAAATAGAGACAGACTGAAAGAAGAACATGAGTATGAAATACAAGCCCAAAAAGTTGAGAAAAAAAAGAAAAGGAGAGAGAGAGAGGTGAAACTGGAAATAGAGTGAATAAGAGCACAAATTGAGATTGCCAAGCTCACCCAACAGAAAGATGGAGGACCCAAGAATGACAATGAGATCAGGACCGGCTTACCCAAGCTACCCAAATTTGATGAACAGAAAGATGACATGGATGCTTTCCTGATGACATATGAAAGATTCACCCAAAGTCAGAACTGGGACAAAGGCAACTGGGCAGTCTATTTCAGCCCTTTCTCACATGGAAAGGCCAACAAGTGTATGTGGGCATGATGTTGGGAGATGCCATGAACTATGACAAGTTAAAAGTGGCCTTGCTCAAATGCTATGAGCTTATCAAGGAAGTTTTTCGTCAGAAGTTCAGAGAGGTAAACCTGAAACTGGAGAAACTGTATTTCAGTTTGTGGCATGTCTACAATGAAGATAGTTTTGAAGGATTGGAAGATCTACTAATATGTAAACAGTTCATGATCATGTATTCCACTGACATGTCTCTGTTCCTAAAGGAGAGAGCACCGAAAGACATGAATGAGATGATCAAGCTAGCAGAACTATATATGGAAGTCTGTGGAGGAAGTATAACCAGAAAGTCCAAGACTAACTAGTTAAAAGTCAAAACCGGGGTGGCTGCCCAGAAGCAGGATGTCACCAAAGTTGACAAGAAATCAACAGACAAAAGGGAGAAGAGATACTATGCTTGTCATAAAATGGGGCACATTGTGAATGAGTCCAAGTCTGTCACCAACAAGCTGCAGCAGAAATCTCAACATAAAGCAGCTGGAGCAAACTACAAAGATGTTGCTGGCAAAAAAACAAGAAAAGAGTGAATGTCACCATGGGTGCTGCTGCCAGAAAAAACAGATGAAGACAACTTGTCAGATCACCACAAGAATGAAGTGCTATCACCATGATTAAACAGTGCATGATTGATGGTCAACTCAAGCAAATGGGTCAACAATGCCATTTGTGATCAGAACATGTTATAAACATTGAAAGGTGCTAATGAACTACAACCTGCCAGTAGGAGAAGGCTATGTCAGGAACAAGAAAGTGAAAGTCCCACGAGATACTGGGTACAACAGTGAGAACAGTCTAGTATCTGATGACCAGATAACAGGCAAGGTACATCTTTATGTGCTGATTGGTGGGACAGTGAGAAAGTTTCCCATAGCAAGAATAAAGGTGAACACTCCGTAATATGTGGGAGATCTTGAGGCCATGTGTGTATGAAGGCACCCATCTACGACTTGGTGATTGGCAATATATCAGGCAGTAGAAGTTTGGGGAAACCAGACAGAAAGGAGACTAATGAGGCATCTATAGTCACCACAAAATGGATGGTCTGTCCATTTCTACAGTTGCTTGTTACAGAGTGACTTTGTTGACAACCTCCTGGCTTGTCCCTTGGCAATCCCCTTTTACTTTTCTGATTCTAATGGTTCCTTCTGAGTCTTTTAAATCAGTTGTCCTTCTCATTTGGTTCTTCTTCTGGCCTGGAACTTCTGTTTAATTCTCAGGGATCTTACATGTTTTCCATTCATATCTTTGGATGTCTTTTCCCTGTACCACCTTTTTCTTGTGACTTAATTTCTTCTCACTTGCAGAAGATATCACTCTAATATCTTTGGTTTTGATATTTCTTAAATACTTTACCACAGGATCTGCTCATTCTTTCCTAAGGATTGGGTTGCTCAAGAAAATAATTGAATGTTTTCTTCAATCTCTATCCTATTTTTTATGTATGATGTGAGCAGTTTGCTGTTAACTCATTCACATTGTTCCCTTTTGAGGCAGTTGTCATTATCGTATTTCTTTTGTGGGATTTCTCTTCTTCTCATGCCTTATCTCTTTCTACCTTGACCAGTTGAGTTAAACAACTCATCTGGCTTGTCTATTTCTCTGTTACCTCCCATTTAGTCTGTCATCCCTCAGCTGCTCTTGTCTCTGGTTTTTAATGCTTACCAGATGAAATACTACAGGTGGGGATGTGGATGACCCCAAATACTTTCGTGTCATGTTCATTACACAACATCACAGTTTCTTCTGTGTCTGGGTTTTGCCTTCCTTCATTTGCAATTTTCCATTCTTCCCAGAGGTTCTAAAGAGATGATTTGTTGATTATTTCTTTTAGCTCCCACAGAAAAAAAATCAACCACTGAAATGTTTTTTAAATATGTATACTGGAAACAATGGCACCCACTATGTAGCTGGTGTTGTTTCATGAGGAATACTTCTTTTTTCCTAAAATCTGCATCAAATATGTAGAACAGAATGTGTTAAGCCCATCTGATGGGGTTTTCTACAAGACTGCTTTGGTACTTTTTGTATTTCATTTCCAAGCTGTACTGCTCTTTTGGGTTGATGCAATCTTTTTGATATTAGATCTGATTGGATGTACCCATCATTTGGAAGTAGGGCTGGGGTGGCTACCTGGAAGTGTAGAACAGACCACTCTTATACTACAAACTGCACCTTCCCCAGGGGTTGTGACCAACCTGATGGGTTTTGCATTCTCCTTAGGATGCAAATCTGGGATGATTCATCCCTGCACCTGCTTATTCTGGTAAGTATATCATTTGTAGTACTTGTTGTACTACATATTTCTATCAGCTTAAAAGTTAAATTTACAAAACTTTGCTGTTTAAGATACATGTTGGGGCCTAGGAGACCAGATTTACCATAGATATTACATAACTTGCCAGATATTCTTGGGATTTTCACAGATTTTTGGAAAATTTCAACACAGATTTAAAGCAAATTTAACCAGACTTAAAGTAGAATTTGCTTTAAAGTATTTGTCTCAGAATTTTAGAAAAGTTCTACATTGATATTTGCCAATTTTGGTATGGTTTACTGTTACTATGTTTTGTGGGCTACATAACACTTTTGACATGGGTACCCCTTTAAACTCTTTTCTGCACAAGTCACTGAGTTACTTTCAAAATGTAATTAAACAACTTACTAACAATGTATGTCAATGAAATTAACATTATAATGTATGTTATAATTCAGTTTTATGTTATCTATGTTTTAATTCATTAATTTCAAAAGAAACCTTTAAAAAAATACTTAAACTTCAGTTTTGTTATCATATGATGCATGACCATTCATAAATCTGAACTTTCACAATCTATTTTGAACCAGAAAACTACAGTGTATGTAGATGTACATCTAGACACAAACTACATTTACTGCGCTATTTACATGTATGTTCTATAGTTCTTTGGACAAGTTCAGTTGAAAGAAGAAATAAATTTTGCTAACCCCTGACAGGTGACACACCCATCTTAATACTTAGCCTTGAGATTTACAAGCCGCATGTACTTATTTGATACACATGTTTATAACCATTAGAAAGAGCTCATTTTACACTATAATTCAACCTATGCAACACACCTGTAGATGAGATCCACAAACCTTTTGTTTTTGTGAGCCCAGAATTCTCTGCTTTTCCAGAAATCCTGAAGATACTACCACGTAAGTGTTTCTCACATACTTTCTAACTTGACTTGCTATCCTAGCCATCTACACCTATATGGTCTACCAACCCCTTGAGATATACAGCTTGGCTTGGCTTTATGTTCTGCCCACTTTTATGACACACTTTAACATCACACAAGAGATTCTTTTGACAGAACCTTTCTCAACTACCACTTCCGTTGTCATGCCCACTAGTTCCCCCTCCCCAGTGAATGATACTTCTTGAGTGAAATATCACTTTCGATCAATACATTCTAAAAAAAAGATGCACAACTTTTTAATTTCTTTATATACACCAGTCCCTCCACCATCTTCTCAATGTGGTATTGTAGCTCTCTGTTGTGTAGAGCGTTTTTGAAGTTAACATTATCCTTACCTGAAAATGTGTTTCAGGTAGATACCCACCTCTCCACAGAACCAGTCACTCTTCTTACTCCTTTGCCTCATTAAGAATGAGGTTGTGGTATGCACAAGTTGCTCAAGGGGAAGTACAGTATATGGAAGATATGTCTCCCTTTTATTGGTGGAGGACTATAGTGTAATGCAGATTGAATCATAGACTGGCACAGTGCACTCTATTATGTGTAGGGATGGGAGTTTTGTTCAAAGGCTTAGTGTAAGTACAAAAATATCTTGGCAGTAACATAAGTATTGGATGTGTATTCTGTGGAGAGGTGAGTATTTTTAAGAAACATTTTTGGAAATAGAAAATGTTAATGTTTTGTATGTAGTTTTCATAGGCATTAAGTAATATGGGATAATTGTTGTAAATATTTATAAAATAAAAACTAGTGCATCATTTAGTTTGACTCACTTGACTTAGATTTGAGAGTAGTATTTTTGCAAATCTTATAAATGTAATTACTGTAGTTAGATGCTAGACATTGTTTTAGTAAAACTTTATGTCACTTATTCAGATTAAAAGCCCATAAAAGGATTCACACAGGAAACACATTTAACTGTGAAATGGAAGGTTGTCTCAAGTTTTTTACTACATTGAGTGATTTGAGAAAACATACTCGGACCCATACAGGAGAAAAACCATACAAGTGAGCATTAGATTTTTGTCATGTTTTTCTGCATTATTTTAAACCTGTATTTAAAAATATATATAGTAAATAATATTTAAAATGACATTTTAGGTTTACTACCATATATTTTAATGTGTGGTATCATATATATTTATATTGAAATTTTTTATACTGGACTAAGGCTACATTAGACTGTCAAATTATAGATCTACTTTGAATTTTAAAGTTTTGGATTAGCACATATTATGATAGTTGAATATACTGTTGTAGGGTTAAGCTGTTTACTACTAAAGTTTAAGGTAGAATTGTAGTTTTTACCAAACAAAACATGAAAGAAAAAATGTTTTAGAAGTGGTTTTTATGTGTTCGTGTATGAAGTATTTGAAGGTAACTACTTATTTTAGATTACCTGCCAATAAGGTATGATTATTCATATCCTTGGCATTATTTTTAAAGTTGTTAAATAGTTACCAACCTATTCCACTTGTTGTAGTTTGAATGTAATGTTTCAAAATGTTAGAATAGATCTTATGAAGAGATGTACTTAGTAGTTCAAAATGTCATTTTCATAGTGCTGGACAATAAGCTTAAATATCATGAGCAGCAAGGGTACCCAACAAATGAAACAATGCATTCTAATCATTACACTTAATGTAGTCTGAACATTATATTTTATTAGGTATGTTCATTATTAGGTTTATATTTTTAGTTCTGACCTGTATAGTAGCTTGCATATAGCGCATTGCATGGCCTTGCACTAAGAAGACAACAACATCATAACTTCATTTTACCAAATGTGCATATATTATTTACCTGTTGATTTCATTAAAACATTTGTAATTGTAATTTCACTAACCATTTTCAGATAAATCTTAAAATTAAACATTTCATCTCAGTTTGTTTGACTTGGTAAGCTGATCCCTGATGACCATTTCAAACTGCAGGTAGTGATTAATGGTGGCTAATATCAATAATCTATAAGAACCTGACAAATCTGCATTATATTGTAGGGATTATCATACTGGCATTGGTGGCTTTAGTAAATTTTAGTAAAGTCCTACTCCATAGCCAATAGTGGAGCTTGAATTTTTCTTTTTTGTTATGGGGCCCCCATGCAATTGCATTCTTTGCACCTCCCTTAATGCCACTTGTGCATACTGCTGAGTTGACTGGGATGACAGTGTTTTAGGGTAACTGTAGCAGGTGTGGTATTCATACACTAATCAGTATGTCATATGTAGGATAGTAAGAGTACATCCTTTGTCCAAGCCACAGGAATAGATAAAATATTGCAATTTTAGACTGAAGTGCTCACCAGTTCTGAACTCTACAGGTTTATGTAACTTAAACACAGTCCAAATAAATCTAGTTTCTTGTGTTTCTCTGTAAATTAAATGTTAAACATGTAAATACTGTTTTTTTATTGTTTATAAATAATTGTCTGAACATATTCATTGTGGTTTTAATTTTGGATTACATGAATTAATGTCATATCAAGCTAGAAATTCAAGCACAGAAAATTAATTATTTTATAAAATTATTTCACAAAATAAAAATATAATACAAAAGTGACCAAAATATGAAAAATTTGACATTCAGACCTTTTGGACAGAGAAGTTCCTGTAAACACTAAGAATAATACTAAGTGTATATCAGGCAATATCTTTCTGTTTAGATGGTGATATATGATTTTGTACAGTTTCAAATTTATGAATATTCTTTTTATAGATATTCATGAAAAAACAAAAGGTGGCTTTTATTAATGTCTTACTGCAGAAGAACTTAAATTATTTTGGCATGTATTATTTATGCTTCTTATATTCTGTCAATGGACTAGTAGTAATCAAATACTAGGATATATGACTGTGTTTTTATTTCTTTTAGATGTGAAGAAGATGGTTGTGGTAAAGCATTTGCAGCAAGTCATCACCTTAAAACTCACATAAGGACACATACTGGTTAGTTTTATTTGTAAAACTGAAAAAAATAGTAAGAAATGTAATTAAGGGGTAATGTAAAAACACTAAACAATGGAATTATTTGATATGATAAATGTGTCAATATTAAGAGACTAACCGTATATTTCTGAGATAACTCACCTCCACACATCTTTCTCATGCATCTGCCTAAAATATTTGCATAACTCTAGCCTTGAGGCAACTCCCACCTAATTTTATGTGCTTTAACGTGAACTATGCTGGTATATGGTAATTTTCCGAGATGATAACTTACCTCCACACACACACACACACAAACTAGAAAAGCTATCTTCCTCATGCATTTGCCTAAAACATTTGCATGTTTTAACATGAACTGCACTGGTACATGATGATGTTATGTAACAAAAGCCCTCCATCTGTAGGAAGGTGACACTACCTCTATGTTTGGTAACTTCCCCCTATGCACTTGCACTTGTGATAAATTCATTCTTTTCCTCAGCATTGTATTGAATAGACATGTTTAAAATTTCTCACCTGATTTCAATTTGAGATTTGCATTGTTAAGGAAATTTTGATTTTCATTTTTTTTTACTTTAGTTTCAAAAGCTTTAATTTTTTTATCTTGAATCCTCAAATGACAGTGACATACACTTAATCCTGTGTAAATACATTATTCACACACAGAACTTATTTCTACTATGGCTTCTAAAGGCTCGTTAGTTGTCAAGGATGCTGCAACTATTGTTTAACCCTGTGGGTAGGGATCTAAGGGAAGGTTATCATTTTTGTAGATTTATATTCAAAATTGTATTGAAATACAATTACATGAATGTATGTCAATGAGTTTAGTATCAAATTTATATTATAATTCAAATTTTAGTATTATACATTAGTTAATTTCTTAACTTGAAAGTAAATATTAAAACAGAATTCCTACATCGTTTATGTGCAGAATTTGACAAGGCTTAGTAAATTACGGTGAGTACAAACTTCATAAGTAGAAGATATCGTTTTCTATATTTCTGTATTTACTGTTCTGTGTTTTAAGAAAAATAACTGAAATTTAAGAATTTAATTGTAAATTGTAATAATTATATATGTGTAATGTATTATAATGGAAATGTGATTGTATTCTATGAAATAATGGTCCAATTAGAACAAAGCTAATAATAATATTACAAGATTTAAACTATTTGGAATAAACATTTATAGTTTTATGTTATGACTTAAAACTATAAATTGGGGAACAAAAAAAGTGTAATTTAGATATTATTTCCTAATTTTTTTTATGGTGGTTACAAGGTCAGTCAAATTGAGTAAATATTAGGTTGAGGTCAGGAGACCTAGCTGGCCACTCCATCCTGGGAATTCCTTCAGCTTCCAGGAAGGCAGTCACTGCCCTTACACAGTGTGAACATGCATTGTCATCCATAAGCAGGAAGACTGGCCATGTTGCACCTGCATATGGATGAACAATGGGTGCAAGGATCTCATCTCTGTATCTTATGCCGGTGAGCCTTCCATTTTGGATAATTACAAGGTCAGTACAGCCTGCAATTGAGATGCCTCCCCACACCATGACTGAGCCTCTTCCAAAGCAATCATGTTCGATGACATTCTGATGTAAATTGTGCTCACTTGGGAGTCTCCAAACTATCCTGCATGAACATGAACAGCAGGATGTCTAGCCCTCAACTGAACTTCATGAAGGCGTCTGCTAACTGTCTGTGTTGACATTCGAACTCCTGTGGCATCTTGGAGGGTGTTATGGAGGTTAACAGCTGGAGCAAAGTGATCCCTTCAAGTAGCAGTCTTGTTGTGAAGTTATTTGTCTCCTCCTTCCTCTACCATGTCTCCTGTTGACTGTGTCAAACCATCTGAACCTGTTCCAGGCTCTGGACACCACACTTTGGGATGTACCAGGAGCAGCAGTAACCCAGTGTTGAGTCATGTCTCCCTGCAGCATCCCAACAGCCCTGTTAAGTTCTGCTAGGGAAAGGTGGTGCATTTGACCTAACTGAGGCATTTTCTCCACTACATAATCTCAGACCAATTTTAGCATGCAAAAATCAGTGATCTCAAATTAAGGACCTCACAATTTCACTGTATGAACTTTCAGTTTGAGGGTATGGTCAGAAAACAATGCCAGGATCCAAGTCACCCAGGCAGAAAGAGTGCACTTGGCAGACAATGTTCAAGTAATAGATTTTCTTGCCTAGAGAGAATCTGTCACACTGGGGGAAATTCAGTATTTTTTTAAATATTATTTTATTAAATTAAGAACTTAAAATTTATATATTATTAAAATATGGATTATTATCTATGGTTTCATGCTATACTAATTGGTATAACATAAACAAAAAGTAGATTAATAAAATTTGGAATATAAGTCACTAAATCCTCAAGACGTGCAGTAAAGGATGTCCGCCACAATAGGGTTAATCGTTCTTCAGATGGGTTTTCTTTAAAAGCTTATTCCCTTCTATTTGCCAGCTGAATCCATTCCACTTCTTTTGCTATATCTCTCTTTACTTTGTTCCCCTGATATTAGAACATTTTGGGTTGGGTTACGTTCCTCTTTATTCTACTCCTTCTTGTGTACTTAGTCTTTGACAGGCTCCCTTTCTTTGCTTGTATGTCTTTATTGTTTTCTATTTCTCTCTGAAGACCTGGACTGATATACAGCTTCAATACTCATTATCTTTCCAGGTTTTTCTTCTTTCTCAACCTTGCTCGTTACTTCGGTCTTCCATCTGGATTAGTCTACCCCTAACCTTCCTATTCCAAGTTCCTGGACTTCCTCTTTTTCTCATCCTCCCTCTGCCAAATGTCTAGTTTGTCTCTCTTCTTGTTAGTAACTATCATTCCACATCACACCACATGGACACCCATCTCTTCTCCTGCTGTTGGTTTCATTTTCTGCCAACAATCGTTTTTCATTTTCTACCTTGGTCTTTCTTCTTCCTTCTCATCTCATCCCCCCCCCCCCTTGACCCTCTCTGTGTTCTTTTTTACCTGGTCTGCAGTTGGCCATGGTCAATGTTTTGGATATCTTTCTATCCATCACTCTTGACATGTCCTCCATATGTTTTCTATGTTACATCCATCAATTTGCATATCTTCCCTTCCTTGATCTTTCCTTTGACATATTGTGAGCCCTTTTGTAATCATTGGTATCATGTGGGCCTTTACTCACCATATTCATCGCCTAGGGCTGGAATTTCTTTTCTTGGATGATTGGCTGATGTTGGCCCATTCTCAGATGATTTCCTCTTCTTACACCTTTTTTTTACAGAATGCTCCTTGATTGGAGGGGCTTGTCATTAGATCTACATTCTTTCTCACACCCACTCAATATTTGGTACTTTTGGGCGTTTTTTTCATCTCCTGTTTCAGCCAAGATTAGCCCATTCCTCTTTGCCTGTGAGCCATTGTGTATCTGGCCATCAGGTTTTGGGCTTCTCATTCACTTCCTATGCAACAAATGTTTTTGCTTGTTGGGACTTTGGCTTCTCAGAAACCTGTCATTCTTTTAGGTTTTGCGAACAAGCCCCTCATTCAGCAGACCTGGCAAATTCACAGGCTTCTTTTTTGGGTTCCCTGGTCCTTATTTGTGATCCTCTTCTCGAGGAGTTGCCATTGTGACTGAACTGTGCCCATACTACATCCAGTATATACTTACTTACTCTCATGCTGGATCTATCTCTTCACTGATGTTTCCCTCTCTGATTGAGGCACATCTCTGGATGAGAGCGTGACTTCTGGCACTTGGACACAGGCTGAGCCTTCACTCCACATTCGTGGGCTTAAACTTCTCACTGTTGGTTGGGCATGTTTCCATTTCTGTCCATATCAGTAGATCACTTGGTCATGATACACTTAATTAATTGCATGGTTGGTTCTTTCACCAACTGTCCAGGACCCTGTGGATTTGGGCAGTGGACATACTCTTCTTGGACCATTTGCATCAGGTTTGTCTTGTTATCATGTCACTTTCTGGGAGCTAAGACCTTGGTGGCAAATTGCCTCTCTCAGTCAGTCTGCATTCTACCAACAGTGGTCTCTACACTTCCAGGTTTCTGTTGGATTTGTTCTTGGTTGTATACACCCTTCATGAATGCCTTTGTCAACCTTTCCAACACCATGCTTCCTCTATTCTGGTCCCCTGTTACTCATCCTTTGACTCTGGTTGTCGATGCTCTCAACCAACTTTCTGTATGCCTATTCTCATCATTTTCCCCTTCTCATGTCCTCCTCTTGATATGTGGCTCTCCTTGTCAGGTTCTATTGTTGGTGCCTCTTTGGCCAGCTCAGCCTTGGTATACTTGGCATTCTGACTTCTTCTTCCTCTACCCAATATCTCCTCTCTCTTGCTACATTCTCTCAGATCCCTTTTTCAACAAAGGATATCTTTCCTCCATTTTCATGTACGGGATATGCCTGATTCATTACCTGTGGGGCTGAACTTTCTGATTGTGTGGCATTCTTATTGTCACATTCCTGTCTCTCTTCCACTGTGTTTGTCTATCAAGAAAAGTGGTGGGTCTTTTGTCATTTGTCCATTTGCTCTCCTTTACTTCTGGCTGTCAGACTGTGAACCACCTTTCTGCCTTTTTTACCTGGGTGTTCATCCCTGGTTTGTCTGTCTCTGCCTTTACTGGTTGTTGGGTGGCCTTGTCCATGGCATTTTGCACTTCCCACTTCCACACGGTATATCTTCCTCTGTCCTATCCACTCTGTGTGGCTTCTTCGATCTCCCCACCTGATTCCCATGCCTAACTGAGACTTTAATGGGGTTTTGCACATTCTCAGTAGTGCCTCATTGAAGCCATTTGGTTCTTTCCTTTTGTCACATTTTCTTTCCAGACTTCTTTCCTCAAAATTTCCTGTGATTACCATTTTTTGAATATCTATGTTATGGATGCTTTTCACACACTGTTCCACCACATGTATACACTCTTCTCCCTGGACTGATCTTTCCTTCCTCAAACTGCTTGAAAAGGTAAATGTACTTCTTTCTCCTATCTCCTTTCCATCTTTCACTTCTTTGATAATTTGGACCTGGATCAGCTCCAGTATTCTGTTTGGGCTGTTTTATGTTTCTTTTCATGGACCTCTCCCTTTCAGGACCTCTACTATTGCCTGTCACTACCCCATGGGACCTTTCTTCTTCCAGGGACCTATCTCATTCTAGCCTTACTGGTTGGGTCTGTTGATTTCTCTGGTTGTGGATGCTTTGATTCTTTACCTTTCTCATTCTGTTGTATCTCATCTTTGCCAGCCCTAGAATGAGATCATCCAGGCAGGCTTGTGGACGTCTTTCCACACTTTCATCTCTTCTTACCTACACAGTCTAGCTGTTTTGTCTCCTGGTGGATTTTGGCTTTCACATGTCACCATTCTTCAACAACCCCACTGTCTTTGAGAAAACTACGTACAATTTATTTTTCAGAGCCCCTTTTTACTTTCATAGGATTCTGCCAGGTCACTGGTGTTGCCTCCCAGGGTATACTTACCCAAAATCTACATCAAGCCAGGATAACGGAAAGTGCTCATACCATCTGTCCTGGCTAAACCAGTGCCCAATGTTGAAATGGAGTGTTCTGCAAGATTGCTTGAGGTATTCTTGTGGTATGTATATATTTATTTAATTATCCAATCCAGACCATATCTATTGTATGGACTATCATGAAAAAAGCCAATACAAGAGATGTGTTCTGCCCACTACTTAAGCTCATGCTTGCTGGCTTTTAAAAATAGGGTTTCAGATACGATTGCTTACCAACACTCGGTTATAGCTATCCTCTTTATTGCACAATTTTTGGTTTGCCACTAGCCTTGAAACTCCCACCTAATTACGTGTGTATACCATGTGGCTCAGCTGCATTATAGCATGCAAATGAGCATGCAACAATCCTCCACCAATAGGAGTTTGACACACTGTCCTATTGCAACTGTCTCCCTCTATGCAGTTGAACACAATCCTTACTTCTTGATATGGCACAGCAGCATTCAGATTTTAGCTCACTACAATAATTATTTCAAATAGTGCTTCTTGGCACGTGAATATGAGACTTTGTTTCTCAACCACAAGTTTGAACTTGATTATATATTCTTTGTTTTGTTTACTTCAAACATTTCTGTGTGTTTGCAAAATACTCACTTAACCCTTTCCAGATGGGTCATGGGTGAAAGGCCATGTCATCGCATTTGTTGACTCACATTCAAAATTTTATTGAACTACTATTTCGTGAATTTATATCAATAAGTTTGGTATCAAACTGTAGATTGTAATTCAAATTTTAGTATTATACATTAATCAATTTCTTAATTTTAAAGTAAATATTAAAAAAAACACAGATAAACATTGATTTTATTGTGTCACGAGGTATGCTGAATGCAGCACTTGTTCAGATTAGATGTTTGTGATGTCAAAATACTAAGGAACTCAAATTACTGATATTGACAAGCTAATATAAAATAAGAACCTCTTATCTTTGCTATTTGGTAAGATATTGCTCATGTAATGAATGAAACTCAGTGGCACCTTGCCCACCTCTTTCCATTTTTGAAACAATCCCTTATATACACTAACTGATATATATGACATGAATAACCAATTGAAAGCTCAGAATGTTCCCCTAGTGGCTTTCTTAGCCATTTTAAAGTCATAGGATGGCATCTCTTTCTTTCAAACCAAGATTTCAAGGAAGTAGGATGAATCTTAAGTCTGCTCAAAATTCCATCTATTTTTAGACTGAAATACAGCTTAGTTACTAAACTTGATAAATTATAGTGAAATTCTGTGGTAGTGATATAGTAATTTTTGGTTATTCATCTGTACATATAAAACCTAAAAACAATATTTTGTTTCATATCCTCCACTTGTGGAACTTTAAAAGGCTTAGCAATCTACATCAAGCAGCAACCAAATACAAAGGTCATAACTAGAAGAGATAATTGTTTGCTTTACTTTTTTATTTACTGTTCTATGTTTTAAGAAAAATAAATGTAAGAACTTGTTTCTAAATAGCAATAATCTATATACATATGTAATGTACAATAATTGAAATGTGACTGTATTTTACAAAATACTAGTCTACTAAAATACAGCAAAGACAGGTCACTTTGTAAAGACTTAAGGTCAATTTTATATTATTGGATACATTAACATGAGTGCACTTGTGCCATATCATTGTAACTTTTGTATTGTTAGCTAGGCATGGCTGAAAGGTAAATATAATAAATATATATATAAATGTATAATGTTATGAGATATAAACTATTTAGTCTAACTGTTTATATTTTTGTCTTATAATTTGTTGTCATTCTAGAATGAAAGAGGCATAACTTATATTTATTTCCTCATTTTTTATGGTGGTTACGAGATCGGCCAAATCTACCGAATCCATACAGAGACTTGTTCCTGAAAGTAACAGATAAAATATAAAGTTTTTTCTTGAGAAATGTTTGATAACTGTCTGGACATTATAAAGATTTCGCATGTGAAGTTGCAAAATTTTCTGATACATAAAAGTATTTTTAATCTTAAAATGAATATTACTTTGCATAATAGATAGGCAACATGCAAAAAAAATAAAAGGCATGAGAGAAATATTGTTTTACAAACCTTAAAACTTAATAAAAAAATTGATATTTTGTGTATGAAAGAATTGTAATGTTTGCTGATAATCTGCCAAATTTCGTTAACACACCCTTACTAATTTAAAAGTTATAGCATGAAAACTATAACAAACACAAAATGGTTATGAGGTCAGTCCCCGGGACCGAGCCTGTGTTGAAAGGGTTAATGGTTGTCACACATGGCATTATGAATTCAAAATTTCAAATAACTACATCTATGGCTTCAACCATTACTGGTGACCAAAAACCCATTCAAGTGGCAGCTGGTTAGGCATTATCGGCTGAGGATGTTTTGGCCTTAGTACATCGGGAAATGGCTTCTTCCATGCAGGTTGAAGATTCTCTCGATCGGTACTTGCTCCCCTCTTCACTGAGGATTTAGAACAGGACAATGAGGACTTGAACAGCTTTTTCCTCATTTCTTGCCATGCAATCTTGCACACAACCTATAGAAGTGCTTAGACCTTCTTCGGTGTTTTTGGAATTAATATCACAGGTATGTTATGTTTTGTCATTGTCACCCTTGTCTTTCACTGTTTACTGAAGCACCTACTTCCAAGTATTCTGTACTTCCCCCATCTCCTGATATCAGGGTACATGTGATGTGTTTTGTGAATCAATTATGTTCAGGGATTAGTATGCCATGCTCCCATATATGGCTGAAGCTTATGCTTTAGCTTATCATTGTTCAGATAATCATTTTCTGGATGGCCAACAGTTGGATTCGCTTCTCCCCCTTTGCTCATTTTTATAGACATAGTTTTCACACCTTTGTTTATCATTGACCACACTCCTATGTTATTTATTGTCCATACATCTTTTGTCTGAGGCTTTCCGCCATTCTTCTGAGGCATTTTTAGTGGAATCTTGTACCTTACTCCTTACCACTTTGTCTAGATCGTCCTCTTCTGACCTTTCCCTACTCACCTGGCTCCTGTGTTGTGGGGATCTCTTAGATAGGGACATGCTATTGACACGTGCATCTCCCCCTACGTTCTTGCAAGATTTTCGATTGGCCCCTTTCCTTCAACTGTTTTTGGAGGGCTTCCTGATTCTTTGAAGCCATGGGTAGAATCTGACCATTTACAAGCTTCCCTGTCCTCTTGTTTGTCTCATTCTTCTCCAGTTCCTGTCTCCCAAGCTTCTCCTTCCTATCCCTTACCTGTTCCACCATCTTGGATCCCTTCATCACAATGTACCATTGTTCACAGATGTCCCACATGCCAACAGTGGTATCAGTGACTATTCAGTCTGTTCTAGACCAATCAGGGCAAGACCTAACTGTCAACACTTGGGTCATTTGGGTCTTGTTGGAAGAACTCTTTCTTTTCCTCACTCCTCCACCCTTGCCTTCAGTCCCTGTTTGCTACACCACCCTTTAGATCCTGTTTCCAGCCAGCATTTCACAGAAACGATTCAAAATTTGATTGTCGAGAGTGCTATAGAATAGGTTTCTCCTTCTGTACTGGGATTCTATTCCTGATTTTTTGTGGTCCCCAAAAAAAGATTGGTGCCATATTATAGACCTCTCCAATGGGAATTGTTTTCTGGACATTCCTCAGTTCACCATGGAATCATACCTGTCACTCCTATGGGCATTTACTCTGGGTCTTTGGATGACAAAGTTCGATGTGTTAGATGCTTTCCTTCCCATCCCTATTGCCCAAGCATCCCATCATTATCTTTGTTTTGTCCATGAGAATCACATGTATCAGTTCAGTGCTCTTGCTTTCAGGCTTGCATTAGCTTCCTATGTTTTTTGTTTGTTAGTCAGATTTTTGCCCACCTTCTACGTGCTCAGATTCCACTACCACATGGATGACTGGCTTCTTCTAACCCCATCCTTTGCAGAGTTGTCAAATCATTTTCTGTTTCTCCCATGGGAAGCTGCTCATGTAGGTTGGATTATCAGGGCAGAGAAGTCTGTGTTCACCCCAACTCAATATCTTGTTCATCTTGGGGTGCTCTTCAATTCCCATATCAGTCAAGCCCAGCCTTCTCCTTTTTGGCTGTGTGCTATGGAGCTGCACGAGAGATTCTTTTGGAGACTTTGGCATCATTGGAGGCCTTTATTCCACTGAGCCATGCTCACATGCATCCACTTCAATGGGTACTACAGTATCAGTGAAACATCTATAGGGGCTGGCTGAATTTTCCAATTTTCCTTCCTCCTTCACTCCTGGTGGTCAGACAGAATCAACGTGATAGTGAGTGTACCTCTTCTTCCTCCCCATCCAGATATACACGTGTTTACAGATGGTTCGCTATCAGCCTGGGAAGCATACTGCAATGCCCAGGAGATCTTGGTCTCAGGAAGAATCTAGTCTTCATATCAATCTTTTGGAGCTTTTTTGCTGTATCTCAAGCAATGGTTCATTTTTTATCAGCTCTGAGGGGCACGGTGATAATTATTTATTTCAAAAACTTGACGGTTGTCTCTTATATCACTCAGCAAGGAGGGACTCAGTCCAAGTCCCTATTTTTCACACATTGGACCTCCTATTCTGGGCTCACAGCCATCAAATTCGTTTTCTGGCTTGTCATATCCCGGGTGCTTTCAATCTTGTTGCAGATCTTTTCTCATTCCAATAAGATTCTACCCACAGAATGGTTTCTTGACCCTCAGGTCTTTTGCTGGTTATGCTTTCAGTTGATGAGTACACCCCAACTAGATGCATTTGCTACGCATTTGAATGCCAATATTCCTCTATTTTGGCTCCAGTTCCACATCCTTTGGCTTTGGCAATAGATGCTCTTAGTCAGGATTGGTCTGACCTATTCATTTATGCATATCCTCCCATTCGTCTTCTACCCAGATTGATTTCCATAATCCAAACCACTCTGCATCACGTCCTTCTTATGGCTGCATTCTGGCCAGCACAACTATGGTTTCTGTTGCTTTCTCCTTTACAAGTGTCTCCTCCATTACCTCTTCCCCTCTCCAGATCCCTCCTCCATCAACCTCACTCGACAGTGCTTCCTCTCCTCCATTCCCACACCCTGGCTTCACGCATGGCTTTTGTCTGGTCCCTTTAAGGGGTTTTGGAGTTTCCATATAAGTAGTGTCTCATTTCTCTCATACGGTCTGCCCCCTGTCCACATTTGTGTACCAATGTAATTGGTGTGTTTTTCGATGTTAGTCATTAAGATGTGCATATTATCCCTCATCACCTTTTATTCCTTACTGAATTCTTTACCTGGATGTTTGACAAGGACCTGTCTGTCTCAACCACTGCTGGTTATAGGGTAGCTCTGTTGTCTACCTTTCATTTTTCCCACTATAGCCATGTATTTTCCTTTCCTATTATTTCCCTTTTGTTTCAGTGTATGCATCTACCACTTTCTCCTCCTTCCACTCAATTGCCAGATTGGAATCTCACCATTGTCCTCTATGCTTTTTCCCTTCCTCCCACTGAGCCTTTATCTTCCTGTTCCTTATTTCACTTCTCCTTGATTCCATAATTCCAACTTTGGATGTCAGTGATCAGACATGTTCACCATTGAAGTACATCGCATCTTGTACCACCACACCTATCTCCTCCTGTATATTGATCATTCCTTTCTTCTTGAAACCTTGACTGCTCGGGAAAGCAGTTTTGCCTTCACTTCTATTTCCCTTCCTTCCATTTGCCACATATATTCCCATTCAGTTCTGGATTGCCTCCTGTGCCCGGTTCATGTTTTACAGTGTTACATGGCTCACACTGCTCCTTTCCATGGCTCCCGATTCCGTTTGTTTGTCCACTGGAATCCATCCATTTCCCGTGACCTTTCTCTCATCCCCCTAACTGGATAGATTGGTCAAGTAATTCATATTGCATATTGTTTGTTATCTCCCAAATCCCCTCAACTCTTCCATGTCTCATCTCATCAAATCCATCACTTCACCATATATTTGGCTGCTCATTTCCATCATTCATTGGAGGAGATTATCTGTGTCGGCATGTGGACCACTCTCCACATACTTGCAGTGCACTATTTATGCCACCTATGGGTTTCCTTCTTGGCCAGATATCGTCTTCCCTCTGTCGCTGTTCTGCACATATTGGTCCAACTGTGAATGGGTAAGCTTTCTTTTCTCATTCTTCTTTTTTTTGGCATTTGTTTGTTTTTTTTCAGTGGCTTCTCCCACTCATTCTAGATCCTGCTCTGTGGCAAGTGGTGCCTTTCCAGGTGTACTTTTATTCCAAATCTGCAATGTTAGACCTAACAGATTTTTAACTCTATAACAGTGACTTGCTGCAAAGCGCAGCATGTTATGTAGTTCTTCTTATATTACATCCCAGAAATAAAACAAATGGATAAAAGTGTTTAAAACTTGACAAGAACTTTGAGAAAAGTATGTAGTTTGAAAAAAATAAAATGTTAATTTTGTTTTTTCAAATATTTTTAAAAAAATTAATTATTTAATTTAATTATTTGCACTCAGATTCTGAATAGTTCACCTGCAAGATGATTTTCATTTTGAGTATAAAAATACTATTTACTTGCTTACATTTTTCAAATTTCACTTGCATGATCTCTAGAGCCTCCTAAATTAATATGAAAAGTTTTTCAAGGTAAATATATATATTTTTATTTTCCATTTTCTCTACCATATCACTAACTTTGCCTATTATTATCAATGTACAGTGCAATGAAATGCTTAAACTTAAGAAATAGAAATATGTGCAATATCAATGTCTTTACCTTTTCACTTATAGTTTTTTTAATGTTTTATTTCCTTTTGATTATTTATGTTGACAAACATCAATGGGTACCTGTGGGCAATAGAACAGTAAATGGCAGAGACACCTTAGCTTTGGGCAAAATCATTTTATACACACTTGGTAATGAAGCCTTGCAGAATGAGGGGAAGCTTTGCCTATTTTATAAAAATTATTAAACTTTTCAAATATGAATTTTAAAATACAAGTAATGCATAATTAACTAAAATATATAAGTAAAACCTAAATACAATTTAACTGTCTCTCTAACTAACATACTTAAGAAAGAAACAACTGAAGTGCTATTGTGAACAAAGCAGCCAATAATAGTACAAGCAGTCATATCTACCCAAGTATGACAACTTGGTGCCAGTTTCAAAATAACCATTGTTGGATTATAGAGTAAAATGAGCTCTTTCTAACAACTATAAACATTTACATGTTGAAAATACATGTAACTTCTAAAGCTCAATGTTAAACGATAGAATGTGAGTGTGGCGTCTATTAATGGTTGATAAAATTTATTTCTTGTTTCAACTTCATTCAGCAAAGTACTTTGAATCATATGTGTCAAAAAAAAAGCAAGTAAGCTACATTCTTGTCTATACTTACATGTACTTGACTATTGCTTTATGTTTCAAACTATGCAGTGACATGTGCAGAAAGGAGTTTAAAAATGGCACCATTGTAATAAGGTTGATGCTCACTATTGAGATGGGGTGTTCCACAAAACCACTCACAAGTTCATCCTCGCAGTATATGGCTTCATAAATATGTTTGTACCAGACTGCAAACTCATGGACTAACAGAGTAAATCAGAAGGGGATTACTGCCCATCCCTGCCACTCCTTTGATTGAATAAATCAGAAACTGTCTGCTTTTACTTTAAAAAATAGGGTTTTGTGGTCACTTATTGCACTTTCTCCTGTAATGAGTTCCTCTGAACTTTCTGACGCATTTTCCCTTCCTTCTTCCAGTGGAATACGAGAGTCCTTGCCACTTACTAGATCTAGCTGTTGGGGTGGTGGACCATGGAGACATCCTCCTGAATGTGCTCAATTCTACTTATTTGAGAATAGGGAGGTGGTGTTCTGTTAATGTATAAGTCATGACTATCCTCATGGTACAGGTCTCTTTTTTTATATGCCAGATGCCAATCAGTATGGGCTAAACTAAAGTTTCTGACCATCCCAGGTTATCTTTCAGACCCCAAATTTTCTTAGAGGATTGGATTGGAGTATGGACTGGATTTTTCCATCGCTTTGCAGTTCACCCTTTAGGCTGGGAATCCTCCATCCTACTGCTGCCTGGCTGGTGTTGGTCAGAGCTGGACCAGCCAATATAAGTCCTCACATGTGAGTGGGCTAGGACCCTCCTCCAACCACAGACTGGGCAATACATTCTCAATGCTGCATGTTTTAGACTGGAGTTGACCCTTCACGTTGCACTTCCTACCATTGTCTAGAAGTCAATTCCCTGGGTTTACTATCGTGTTGGATTTGTGCTCATGATGGCTTAGGTTGGAATAGAGGCTCCTCTTCCCTTCTGTTTCCTGTGTGTCATGATATAAAAGACAGTTTGGTTTAAATATTAGTAATTAATTTATAGTTGTGAATGAATATTTTATTATTCTTACATTTTGTTATAATAAGAGTTAAAAGCAGATGATTGTAGAAGGTTTTATTAATAACTAATTGGTGTCGAGAATATAGAAAGTGGCCAGACAACTATGTAATGAAGATATAAATAGTACGAGATCAGTGGGAAGCAGCAGACAGACAGTATTAGACAGATAAAAACAAAAAAGAATATAGTTGGTGTGAAGTTAAGTAACGTAAAAGTGATAGGCCTAACAACTGACATAGGCCTATCATTTAATATATATATATTAGAGTGAAACTAACAGTGGAAAAGGAAATAAGAAAAAATAAGTGTATTCCATCAAAGCAAAATTATTAAGTAATTGAATCAGCCTGAGTGCACTTTGACAAAAGGAACATAGGATCTTCAGAAGAAAGAAGACCACAATTGTAAGTGAATTATACCAGACTAATACTGTGATAGTGTTAGAGAAAATAATTTGGTTTGTCCACTGAGATTCTAAAGTAATTGAACAGACCTGAGTGTACTTTTGACAAGAAGAGGAGAACTATACATATACTGATATAATGTTTACGATATGCTAGTATTCTCTATAGTGTGAATACTTTATTGTACATATGTTTTACTTGTTCTGAATATATATATATATATATATT
>NW_013665769.1:0-1343 GCF_000517525.1 Limulus polyphemus
GTTCCAACAGTTCAGTGATCGATTATTATTGGTGTGGTTCCAACAGTTATATGATTGAATGGAATTGTTGTGGTTCCAACAGTTATGTGATCGAATGGAATGGTTGTGGTTCCAACAGTTATGTGATCGAAGGGAATTGTTGTGGTTTCAGCAGGTATGGGATCGAATGGAATTGTTGTGGTTGAAACAGTTATGTGATCGAATGGAATGGTTGTGGTTCCAACAGTTATGTGATCGAATGGGATTGTTGTGGTGTCAACAGTTATGTGATCGAATGGAATTGTTGTGGTTCAAACAGTTATGTGATCGAATGGAATGGTTGTGGTTCCAACAGTTATGTGATCGAATGGGATTGTTGTGGTGTCAACAGTTATGTGATCGAATGGAATTGTTGTAGTTTGAACTTTGTCTCTCGTATATTTCATGAAAATAACTGCTAATTTTGAAGTTTTGCTGGAAGCTGTTAGTTTTAGAATTATCAGCCTTCGTTAGTTTTAGATCCTTATCCATTATCTTGCTTACGTTACCAGGAGTTATGCTCAACTTTATTACAATGGATTTCTGGTTCGGAGGTTTCTTTTTCGTAACTACATATCTCTCTTTTCGTGGATTAGGACGTTGCTATAGGTTGGCTTAGTATATGGTTTCGGCCTCCTTTGATGTTCTAAACGTTACCGATTCCATGGAGTAAACTGTAATTTTCTTTCTTTGAAACGTTTCGTCCTTTGGTCCTAAATACATTAATAATCTCGTTATGCGAATATTTTTTCTTAGAAAGGAATATGACCATACATGTACCTCTAGAGGTAACATACTGTCGAAGGGCCAATAATTGGGTATGAATTAAATATATAAATGTTAAACTTGGCGTCTTGACTCGCATCTGTGAATCCGCCACTGAATTAGCATATGCAATTTGTTCTTATAAAGTATGATTAACTTTCTCTACATCACCTCTTTGGCAACTCGTAAAGATCTTTTTGGCCACATAATGATGTTCAACTATACTTTATATTAGCCGTTTTGAGCAAAATTGGAATATCAATGACTTGTATACCCTTTTTCTTACATAAAATTGAGATTTGTTTTGTATTACACTTCTTGTGCAACTTGCAGATAGAATAGACCTGCTCAGCGTTTCTTTTTTTGAGTTAAAATGTTTAATTATACTGTATATTTTGTATCTTTTGGACAACTAACAGATATTAGAGAACACCACAGCTACTTGTATATATAAGACACAACGATTTGTAAGCATAATGAAATATTTTAATACCTACTACATATTGAAGAAGACAAATTAATGCTCTGTCGAAGCATGTAGTATGTATTAACATTTCATT
>NW_013665769.1:1940-5831 GCF_000517525.1 Limulus polyphemus
AATGAAATGTTAATACATACTACATGCTTCGACAGAGCATTAATTTGTCTTCTTCAATATGTAGTAGGTATTAACATTTCATTATGCTTACAAATCGTTGTGTCTTATATATACAAGCATAATGAAATATTTTAATACCTACTACATATTGAAGAAGACAAATTAATGCTCTGTCGAAGCATGTAGTATGTATTAACATTTCATTATGCTTACAAATCGTTGTGTCTTATATATACAAGTCTCCTAGCGTAATTTGCTTCTCTACACAAATATCACAGTCATTTATTTTTTGGATAACAATGACATATTATGCTTTAAATTGTATTTGTTGGGCAACTCATAGATAGCAGAGAAAAATCCACACAGCTCCAACTTTACAGCTGAATTATAGTTTTTGCTGTACAACTAAAAAATATCAGAGACTCATTCTCATATCCGCTTTCTCATAGATAAAAATAAAAGGCTGTTTTATACTGATATTTTTAAACTGAGTAATTCTAAATGTTGTGGTTTTACAAATAGATGAACACATTTATTCTTCCATACTGATTGAATATACATATCCCAACGTGCCTTCCGAGGATCAAGACAAGTTTCCATGTGTGAGTGTATTTGTCAAGTCAATAAAACTGTTTTTTTAAAACCGGAAAAGCTACTCGAGGGCTATCTGCGCTAGCCGGCCATAGTTTATACGTGATAAACTAGAAGGAAAGCAGCTAGTCAACACTAAACCGCCAACTCTTTAGCAATGCTTTACCATCAAAGAATGAGATTGACCGTCATATTATAACGCTCACATGGCTGAAAGGGCGAGCATGGACCCACAGTACCTTAACCACCAAGTTGTGGCAGGAATTAGCATTTTGCTCAGAACAGCAGATACGAGGCATGTACATTTAGATTGGATTTTAATCAAGACCTATCCCCCAGTGGCACAGTGGTATATCTGCGGACTTATACTACTAGAAACCGGGTTTCGATACACGTGGTGGGCAGAGCACAGATAGCCTTTGTGTAGCTTTGCTTAATAACAAAGAACAGTAATAATCACGACCAGAGTTAATACATTTTTATAATGAGAAACTACGAAATCAAACTCTCTTAACTAAAATGATGTATTTAACTCATCACAAATAGCTCTGCTAAACTTTGAATCGGCTATTGAAACGCGATTCTTTTGGGGGACCTCAAGGAAATCCGTAAGCTAGAAACAAGATGAAGAGAAGATGTACGCAAGCTGAAACCGGTTTGGTTGGTTTGGTTTGAATGTCGCGCAAAACTATACGAGGGCTATCTGTGCTAGTGGTCCCTAATCTAGCAGTGAAAGACTAGAAGGAATGCAGCTAGGTATCACCACCCACCGCCAACTCTTGGGTTATTCTTTTACCAACGAATAGAGGTATTGATCGTCACGTTATGACGCTCCCACGGCTAAAAGGGCGACCATGTTTGGTGGGACAAGGATTCGAAACCGCGACACTCAGATTGATAAAACCGGAGTGAAAGTCGTTGCAAAGCGTAGATAGGTCAACTAAATATCAATCAAATATGTACAGTGTGTCTCGAAAGTATAATAACAACTGCATGTTTGCAAGCAGTTGTTTTTATTAACGTAATTTCTGAACATTCAACATAAGATTAATAATAATTTTAGATATGTAATTCTAAGAATATTAATATCAGTAATATAAAATAATTTTAACGTAACAGAAAAGGAAAAATATAAACATTTTATGACATATATTAGTCAAAGAAACATATTTGCATGATTTTGCTTGAATAAAATACAAGTTTTTTACTAGCAAAAACTACCTTTGACATTAAACTAATTAAATGTTTTTAAAGATAGTTAGACGGAACGATGATTCTACTAGTAGGTGACGTCATATTATGCATATTTTCGCAAACAAACCCGTAAATCTATGTGAGGATGTTATGGTTACTAACATATACGATCACCTAGGGTTATTTACTAAGTAGTTATTTTTTTTATGAACCTCTACTTCCAGTTAGAACAAGCTATCTACGTAGAATAAAAACAAAAACAAACCCATTGAAGAGTATAGCAAATTATATATAAAGTTCTTACGGTGTTATTTATATAGAATAAAATGTATTGTTTCACCAGACAAGTACCCTCACTATTAACGATAGTTTCGGTCGTAAACCTAATAATATCTCACGAAGTTCGACCACCTTAGGGGTTTAGGTAAGAAAAATAGAAGGATACACTAAACATGAAAGTAACATTAGAGAAATAACCTTACTTACGGAACCCATAAACACTAATAGTGTTTGTTTGTTTTGGAATTTCGCGCAAAGCTACACGAGGGCTATCTGCGCTAGCCGTCCCTAATTTAGCAGTGTAAGACTAGAGGGAAGGCAGCTAGACATCACCACCCACCGCCAACTCTTGGGCTACTCTTTTACCAACGAATAGTGGGATTGGCCGTCACATTACAACGCCCCCACGGATGAAAAGGCGAGCATGTTTGGTGGGATGCGGATTCGAACCCGCGACCCTCAGATTGTGAGTCGAGCGCCTTATCCACCTGGCCATGCCGGGCCGTTCGTAGTGTATTCTACTTGCAAGTTGCTAGACAGGTTTGATATCACAAGCAAAAAATAACTCGAGCAAATATATATATTGTCAAACATAAAAGTGAAAATTTTGAACGTTAAATAAAAATATATTTTATCCGATTTTAGTCGTAAACTTTCATATTTATAGGTAAGAGGAAAACAAAACTGTTCGAGTACCTTTTTTGTTTCCAAAGACAAACCGCTTTTCCCTTTGATGAATCTGATGAAAAGTAGGTGTCATAATTATTTCCCTTTGATGAATCTGATGAAAAGTAGGTGTCATAATAGCGGTCTTTGGAAATAAAAAAAAAAATATTTTTTTTTTTACTAATCAGTTATCCTTTAACGATTACTTTATTTAAAACCTGGACGAGATCGATTAGTTAAGAAAATCGCGTCAGTGGAGGTTGGAAAAAGGTTAGTTAGTTGGATCGTGGAAGGGTTAGATGGGAAAAGGTAAAGATTGTTATTAATAGAGTTCAGTCAAACTGGACCCTTGTCACTAGTATAGGCCACAAGAGTCAATAATTGGGCCTTTTCTTATTTAGATACCTTAATGGCATTGATAGTGACATAATTCGTAAATTATTTAAATTTGATGATGACATTAATAAGATGTTGGATATTATCGGGCCTCTTAAGTAAGAAGTGTGCTTAGTGAAGTTTACTAGGATAAAAACTTCTGATTTCTTTGTGTTATATTCTAAAGTTTTGAAAAAGACACGCTAGGCTTCAGATGTATTTTTATAATAGGGCGATTAGCTTACAGAATGAGTTGTTGTTGGCAGTAATGAGGGTCAACATTTTACAGATTCGATTATTTCTTTAAGAGGAGAAGATAGGTATAAATCTTTATATTTTCTCCAGGGTGGGTGTACATGGACAGCCTTGAAGGACCACATGGACGCTACATGGACAGCCTTGAAGGACCACATGGACGCTACATGGACAGCCTTGAAGGACCACATGGACGCTACATGGACAGCCTTCAAGGACCACATAGCCGCTACATGGACAGCCTTCAAGGACCACATGGACGCTACATGGACAGCCTTGAAGGACCATATGGCCGCTAGTTGGCCATATGTTGTCTTGAAAAAATGCTGGTTAACGGCGTTTTCAACCTGATGATGTAAAACATGGGATGTACTGGTTTTAAACCTGATGATGTGAAACATGGGATGAACTGGTTTTCAACCTGATGATGTGAAACATGGGATGAACTGGTTTTCAACCTGATGATGTGAAACATGGGATGTACTGGTTTCAACCTGATGATGTGAAACATGGGATGAACTGGTTTTCAAC
>NW_013665769.1:6619-12918 GCF_000517525.1 Limulus polyphemus
CCCCACGGCTGAAAGGGCGCGCATGTTTGGTGGGATGCGGATTCGAACCCGCGACCCGCAGATTGTGAGTCGAGCGTCTTATCCACCTGGCCATGCCGGGCACCACTAATAGTGAATTTCAAGTACTGTCGTAGATATAATGTTCGTTCACCATTGCAATATTATTTTAAACGTGTATAAGCAAAACGTTTCCCAATCCTCCCCAACAATATATTTTGACCAATGAAAGCCCATTAAACAGCTTTGACAGAGTAACTTTAGAGGAGCATAGCATCTATGATAAACTGCTACGACATTTATTACTGTTTAACTATAATGTCGGTAGCAAGACATACAGACAGGACAGCAAAAAAAAAAAAAAACTAATGTTCATGAATATAGAAAATAATAACTTTAATGAATACCTGAATCATACAATAAATAGCCAGAGTACTGGTTCTTTACAAAGCTTTATAAATAGTCTCTCTTACTGAGACTTGCTATGTATATACATGTTCCAATAAGAATAAATCTGCAACTTGTAAACTGATACTAATTACTATTTAGTTAGTTTTTTATTAGCGCAAAGTTACACAATGCGCTATCTCTACACTGTCTAACGTGGAGAATCCATACCCGGATTTTGTGTATTTAATTTGTATTCCACATCTCGGTTGCTAAACTTGTTACTGTTTCAGTATATATAAAAGCGAAGTTTCTTTTAAATGTAAACTGAAAATAATCATACTTAAACTTTTATCTTACTGACACCTTTCGTTTCACTGTTGTTTTTCAGCAGTTGAAGATTTGTGTCCTCTCTTTTTGGTAACGTGAGATACGATCCTAATTAAAAACCTATTTCCCTTGTTTTAAACCAAATATTGTTACGCGCCTCATCACAACATGTATGTTAAATCCGTGTTCACTCAGGTTTTAAAAAGCTGTAATCGTTCATATAAGGTGTTCTTAGTTGTTGTTGTTTCCCGTTCTGATGAATTAATATAAATGTTACTTTTCTGAATACGAAGGCTTGACAGAAAAAGATGAACTAAACTTACGTTTCTTACAAGCTTTCACGAAACAGTTTCTGTGACTGTCATTCTTACGAAGCTTTGTCTAATGTGTTTCTCTTCGAGGTCAAAGCCCCCAGTGGCGCAGCAGTATGTTTTCGGACTTACAACTCTAGAAACCGGGTTTCGATACCAGTTGTGGCCAGAGCATAGATGACCCATTGTGTAGCTTTATGCTTAATTACAAACAATCGAGTCCAAAATACGGTAAGAATATGACAAATTAAGCTAATATATGTTAAGGAAGGAGAGAGAGCAAGTGTTAATATAAAAAATCTCTAAAAATACTTTGTTGGCTATAAAAATGGGGCGATGTTACTATATTTAATACTGTTACTAACGTCACAAATTTTATATTAGATTCGTGTATACGCAGTTACTCCTTCCTCAGAGTAGAAATATATCCAACTTTCTAAACCATGATTTTCAAATTCTAAATAGTATACATACGAAAATAAGTTTAAAATATGATTTTCTTACTTAGTTATTTCTACTCAATCGTTAAATAAGCACTTATACGTATGTATATAAGTTGATAAAAAAATTAGTTCTGGAATGATGAGAGGAAACTGATAATTAGTTCATTACAAGATATCTTACAATAAGAACAAAGAGCATAAACCATGTTTATAAACGTTTCGAAACAACAACGATTCCATTATCAGCAATTTATAGAAACGAAAACAGATACAATTTCAAGTTGTATGAAGATTGTGTGTTCTCAAGTCTACCTTAAATTGATATTTCAGCCAAGCCTTAGAGTAAAGAATGTTTTCCACAATAACGACCACCTTCCGATTATCTATTGTTCACGGCTCATTTGTGCATAGAAGTGTGAAAACTATACGGCCTCTTATGATGGCGAAACTAAACACCATCTTAAAGTACGAGCGCATAAACAGGTGTGAGTATCGGTTTAAAAAAGTAGAAGTCTTTGATCATTAAATATTTCCTTTCTTTGTCTTCATGGAAATTGTTCTAACTTTTATTGATATTTGTATTTAGCTCTGTATATCTGTTACCGAAATTATAGTTGTTTTCCTTTCTTTAGCTTGCTGACGATAGAATAGTTGTTATTTCGAAACGTTTAATAAAGAAACTCTGTGTTCGTATTTTGTTTTTGTTAAAGTTACGTTTTCCGGCTGATGAATCGGTTATACAATATGGGATATTAAACCGTCTGGTTTTATAACACTGTATATTGTTTTGTTATTTCTTTGTTTTACTGTTTTATTATCCAATACAAGGAACTTATTTTTTCTATAAACTGATTTTTTTCTTGATATGTCTAAAAAACTTAACGCAGAGGGTTAATTGCACTTTATAAAAGCGATTTGAACATGCAAGTACAATGGTTAGTCATGACGCCAACTACGTGTTTGGTTCATACCAAATCCCTTACCATTTTACAGTGTACTGATGCCACGGGTATGTTTAAGGGCGAAGGAGTTTGTCGCAGCCTTTCCCAGGAAAAATATTCGTAGGATTACAGTATTAAACGATATAAAACAAAATAATATAGTACTTTCAAGAAACATTAATGTTCTCCTTCAAGTGACAAAAAAGCGATTTGACTCAAAGTCAATCTGGAGCAACTCTCTCGTCGGCAAATTGAAGATCGCTATTAGAAAAGACGACACAAAAGAAACCAATGTAATAAAGGTGGACATATTTCTTGGTACTCTAACAAAAACACAAACAAGCCGTTATAAGTTCATAAGATAAATTTTCACAACGTTTCAGATCTTTTCAAGAGAAAGATGACCAAATGAACTGAAACCTCTGAAATTCGATTCGACCACATGTATAATATTTATCAAATTCGCTTATGCAACTTCTACTGACTTTTATGCCTTTGGTTGGTTTCCATTTGAATTTATATGCCCACGTCTACTAACAGCGTCTGTGGTAAAATTTATGTCAAGATGAATAATGTAAGATCAACCTCGCTATTCTTCGCGAAAGCTTGATACAACTGAAAACGCGGTGTTGAACAACAGTGCGTAACCATTACCATAAGAGTAAGTACGATGGATGACGGAGGAAAGAGATTCAAGTCAGCAAGGACTTTGAACATGGATATTAAAAAGAGAGAGTAAACATCACAACATCAATAACAGTTGTTTTCTTTTCTGCTTCAGTAAACAATTCTAAAGTTATAGAAGAAAACTTGATCCTTTGGTATTTAATATTACCAGAGGAACCAACTTCCTTAGTTGGGATTAAAAGAACTACCTGAAACACACAAGAATATTAACTGATAGAACTGTTATAAACATCGTTGAAAAAACAAGATTTCACCATTTCCGCTTCTTCACAATCGAACGAGTTTTGATTTTCGGCAAAACCTAGTGCTGTTAAGAAATTAACAACAAAAGAAACAATTCTGCTATTATTAACCCCCCCCCCCAGTGGCACAGCGGTATGTCTGCGGACTTACAACGGTCGAAACCCGGTTTCTAATACCCGTGGTGGGCAGAGCACAGATAGCCCATTGTGTAGCTTCGTGCTTAATTCCAAACAAACAAACAAAACAAATAAAATATGAACTTTCAATGGGACGATTACACCACTTATACGAGCTTATAACGTTGAAATTCGGGGTTCGATTTCCCGTGGTAGACATAGCAGATAGTCCAATGTGTTTTTTTTTTCTTTAAAAGTCAAACAAAAAATTTCACCAAATATACAACATATAAAAATTTTGTTTGTCAGTGATTTGCGTAATTTCTACTGTTTGAAAAAAAAAAATACTTTTACGACACAAGTACTAGAAAAAAATAGGATAAGTGGTAGATGAGCAAGTGTGTCCTATTTTAGATAACGCATGTCCAGAAGTGTGCGTGCAAAAATCTTAATACGAAAAAAAAAAAGAGTGAAAAAATATACTGGTTTGACTGCATATAAAAGAGACTTCTGTCGCCTTTTACAGGTAGGTTCTCAGATTAAATATTTAAATCACGTCTTGCAAGAAATTGCATAGTGATGACCAGAAGTGAGGATGATGAATGATCTGAATATATATAATGCTACATCATTTTTTAAAAATAATTTAAAAGTTGATATAAGAACGATTTTCTTTTTCTTTTCTTTTTTCCACCCTGCTACTTCAACTCAAAATAGGAAAACAATGAACAAGATTAAAGCTGATAGGGTATAAGAATTCAATAGAATTTGATGAGTTAATCTCCGTGTCTAAATTCTTTAAGATTTTCCGTCATTGATTTCTCGTCAGTTTTCAGTCGATCCCAAGTATCCCACTGATGTCCTATGTATTTGGTTTCTTTATTTTTTTGTTGAAAAATTGTCGTACAATAAATAAATAAGATATAGGCTACACTTTCCTATTTATATAATTTACAAAGATGAGAAACTGCAAGAGAGGAATAGAAATTTGAGAACGTACACTTATATATAAGGTTAGTTTCTGCTTTCAGCACGTGCCAATAAGGGTAATTCCCCCACTCAATTCCCCTCAGTGGCTCAGAAGTAAACCTGAAGGCGTATAACGCTAAAAACCGGATTTCGATACTCGCGATTGGCACAGCACAGAATTATCATTGTGTAGTTTTACGCTTAACAACAAGCAAACGAAATAAAGACAAAACAGTAATTCAAAAAGAATAGGAAAAGCAAAGCAACCGCAGCACGAAATGTTTGCTTCGGGTGGATTTTTAATCCGAATAACCACTCGTATTCAGATATTTCTTATAAATAACTGTTAATTGTACTTCATCGATAAGTGAACTGATATAGTAATCTAGTATTTAAAGATGTGCACTTTAGACGCATTCTTGTTGGATGCCATGCACGCCGTAAGGGGAGGACTTATTTGTTAAGAAGCTATATATTATTTCTCCTAACTGTGAATATGTTGTAGTGACTCTCGAGAACTATTATAGTCCCAAACCTTAACTAGATCCATAGAACTACTCTTAAACTGTTAACAATCTGCTTAATTGATTTGATAACTTCAAATGAAAACATAATTAAGATAAGAGAATATCGAAACATTAGGTAAACAAACACATGGAATAAATTCTGTAAACATAAATACATACTATGACAATTTAAACTCAAACGCGTGGAAGATATACTGTGAACAAAAATACACATCACGACAATTTATATATTAAGCTATTCAAACACATACACACAGAGGAAATACTGTGAACAAGAGTAGACACCATAACAATTTGAACATTAGGCTACTCAAACACATAGAGAAAATGTTGTGAACAAAAATATAAAACATGGCTATTCATACATTAGACTTTTCTAAACACACAAAGAAAATACTCTGAACAAAAGTACACACCATGGCAACTCAAACATTAGGTTACTGAAGCTCCCAGAGGAAATACTGTGAACAAAAATACACCCACGACAATTTAAACATAAGATTATTTAAACACAAAGAGGAAATATTGTGAGAAAACGTAAGTTGAATGACGAAATATTAAACTACCTAAATACACAGAGGAAATAGTGTGAACAAAAGTAAGTGCGCTGATAACTCAAACTTTAAGCTACTCAAACACACCAAGTAAATAATGTGAGCGAAAATAAGTGCCGTGAAGATTTAAGTTTTAATCGTTTATAGTTTTTAGCTCTTTTGCAAATAGTTTAACATAAGTTATTAAGCTCTTTTGGCACCATACTTGTTTGTTTTGAGTTTCGCGCAAAGCTACACGAGGGCTATCTGCGCTAGCCGTCCCTAATTTAGCAGTGTAAAACTAAAGGGAAGGCAGCTAGTCATCACCACCCACCGCCAACTCATGAGCTACTTTTTTACCAACGAATAGTGGGATTGAGCGTAACACTATAACGCCCCCACGGCTGAAAGGGCGAGCATGTTTGGTGTGACGCCCTAACCACCTGGCCATGCCGGGCCAGCACCATACTTGAAGTTTTAGTATTATAAAAGGTTGACCAGTTATCCTACCAGTAAAAAAGCATTTAAAATGATAACCGAAAGACTAGCCGGTATATGATTATGTGAAAAATGGTCCATCATCTATACTTTTTGTTGTTTTTTAATATAAACTAAGTTGTTTGTTTATTCACTTGTAGTAATATTTCATGTAACTAACGTTTCATTAAATAGTAGACCTTGTGAAATCCACAACATAAAAAATTATCAAGTTTTTACATGATATATATAGGTCGTCAAGAAATTAATGTCAAGTTTTGGAACACTTTCATTAACCCCTTCCCCCCAAAAAAAAAACAACTTACATCACGTATAAT
>NW_013665769.1:13918-14582 GCF_000517525.1 Limulus polyphemus
TACCCGTGGAGGGCAGAGCACAGATAGCCCTGACGTATTATTAGTACAAATTGTTTCAGTTAGCTTGTATAGATATAGCTTATTATTATATTGTTTAATTAGTCTTATGAAGACTCAAATGCACCTGCTCAGGACAATAAATCTGAAAATTTCGATTTGCTTACAAATCGTTAGGTGTATTGAATGTAGTTCCAAAAATCAGAAAATGTGTATCTGTAAATAAAGTATCACAGATGCTGCTAAGTAGTTATAACTACTGCGTTAGTAGATCACCAAAAAAGTGAATTTTAAATTTTGAAGTCATGTTTAATCCTTGGTAAAATTCTTATCTATTTATTTTCGTGTAGTATTTTAGTAGCATTTTACCGGATGTTTATGAGTACTTCCTTTTGTGAAAAAAATATAATATTTTGCGTTTTGCAGACGTATGCGTGATGGATGTACACTCATTTCCCTTTTCATGAGAGACTGGTTTTGGTGTGTTTTGAATTTCGCGCAAAGCTACACGAGGGCTATCTGCGCTAGCCGTCCCTTAACTTGGCAGTGTAAGACTAGAGGGAAGGCAGCTAGTCATCACCACCCACCGCCAACTCTTGGGCTACTCTTTTCCCAACGAATAGTGGGATTGGTCGCACATTATAACGCCCCCACGGCTGAAAGGGTG
>NW_013665769.1:14592-20369 GCF_000517525.1 Limulus polyphemus
GCATGATTCGTGTGACGGGAATTCGAACCTGCGACCCTCAGATTGCGAGTCGAGCACCCTAACCACCTGGCCATGCCGGGCCCGTGAAAAAGTGAGTCGGAGTTTTAAATATTATTTTTGTTTGTCTCTGTCTTATCCTCCGTCTGATTTTAAAAGAGTCCGAAACATCAAAACTGTCACTTACAATAAAACATTTGCAAACGACGTTTATGGTTGCTTAAACTTCAAGAAACCCCTAAAGTCTCGTGAGAGTCAATTTAAAATATGTATGAAGCTTTTAATAAATTATAAGTATCCATTACTGGGTGTAATGATAATCAAAGTTGTACCAGGGATGAACCAGGGAAAAGGTATGTAATCTCAATGTTGAAATTGACTTTTTTTTTAACAAAATAGCCGCTTTTATCAGACACTTCAAGTCAGTTGTTGAAAAGTGAATTGAAAATAAATTTTCTATTGGTGTAATAGAGGTGATTTTACGATATGCTATCTTTTGAGTAAAGCCGTAATAAACAAGAAACATTAACGCTGATTATTAGCAAAATACCCATTTACTGAAAAAAATAAAACCACTAAATCTACAAAATAAATAAGCAACACTTAATATAAACAACTACATAATCAGAAAAATAAAGTAACACTGGTTAACACTAACATTATTAAGAAACCAATCTGTCAGGGAGAAAAACGTAATACTAATTATTAATTCAACAATAAACGAACAGCACTAACTCTCTCGTTCTTTCCTCTATTCACAGTTCTTGTTCTCTGTTTGACTTTGTGGGGATTTCAAATTATCCTCTACTTAACAGATTTATTATACTATTAAGTGCATGTTTCTTAATACTTGAAAGTGACGTGAATCTTAAATTAACGTGTTTTTGTATGCGAACTTTTAACTATTTAGTTAAAAACCATTTAGGACTTTTATATTCATATACCACATTAGAAGTTTTGAAGGTTGGTATTCGATCCTTATACCTGAAAAAATAATCTAACCTGCATACTTAAAAACATATCTCAACTCAACTTGAGAGTATGCTCTATGACATAAGTTGTGTACCTGGTTTTTAATCAGAATTAGTTTCCCTGTGTAAGGGAAACTAAAGAATGATTGTTTTTAAACTATATTCCAGTTAGGTAGTGTATAGAGACTCTTATTGTTTAAATAGTTTTCAATACTTGACAAATGGAACTGTAAAATGGATCATTTAATATGAGCAAACATTGGGTTATATTATACCTTTTAAATTGTTCCAGTAAATATATATCCAACTTAATTTCATAATACTAAAAATGTAATTTTTCGGAACAGCGATAAAGTGAAACGAAATCTAAGACTAATAATACTTCTTAATACCCCCTCCCTCCACGAAAAAAAGTACATAGCCCATAATAATTTACATACCAAATTTTTAGTTATGGACAGAATTTAAAATTTAGATTTTATAATCTATAGTAGAAGGTAAGAATGTCAACTGTTCTGTCCTCATTCTACCATAAATTAAAAATGCCAGATTAGAAAGATATAAAATAAAAGGCAAACTAAATCATAGAGCAAGTAATAGGTTATGCATATCGCACATGAGTTAACTGAGACACGCACAGCTGTTTGAAGTAAACCTTTCCTGGCCCATTTTGTGAAAATGTGGACTAGAAAAGGAATAAAAAACATACAATACCACTAATACTAAATGACTCAAAGCGAAGTTGAACGAGCAAAATAGAACGGTTCGTTTATTGTTCAATCTTTGAGCGTTAGCGATATGTAAAATGATTATAAATATAACTCTTTATCAGAAAAATAAAATATTAATGATTATTAACACAATTCTCCAAAATAACTCTGATTATTATAAAAATTCAGCAAGTCAACGAAAGAAACATACTATTAGTTATTAATAAACATCCTATAAGCAAAGAAGAATAAAAATCAATATTATAATAATAGCCCTTAAACAGAGGGGAAACTGTTTATTAACAAACAAGCCAATTAACAAGGAGAAAAAACTGATTATTAATGAAACGCTTAATTTATCAGTAAAAGAATTAACTCTGATTATTAAAAAAACGCAAGAAATAAAGACTGATTATTAAAGCAATAGCCAATAAATTAACATCCAATTAGCAAATCATATGAAAAGACCACCCAATCAGTGAAAGAAGAGACACTGTTTGTAAAATATACATGTTAATGATTCTAACAAACTTTTTTATTGTTTCATTATTCTTTTATGTCTTTGAAGTTAATTGTTTTAAGACATGTTATTAAGCCTCAATTGTTCATATTTCAACGCTTATTATGAGATTTTAATGAATAGTTTTAAATGACTGATACAATCTCTCAGCGTGGACAGAAACTGGTTGGTTCACATCACAGTGCTGACCCACGTCATACACTCTCCAGGATATGCTTGTGATATTAAACTTTAGATACAAAAGTGTCATATTTATAGAACAACGAGTTTCTTGATCCCATTGTACGTACCTATCTCCTTGATCAGGTTTAGTAACTATTCTCAATGGATGTTTGGATTTCCAAAAGGATTTTATAACAAGCAAACAAGCACTACAGTTCTTACCAAGTCGTGGCTATGTATAGTTTGTTTGTTGTTAAGCACAAAGCTATACAATGGGCTATTTGTGTCGTGCCCACCACGAGTTTCGAAAACCTATTATTAGCGTCACCAGTCCAGAGACTTACTGCTGAGCCACTAGGGGGCGTTTATGTATGTAATGGCTAAACACTGTCTTGGAAGACATTAATTAAAATTATTTGTGCATGTGTTCTTCTTTCAGGTTGTATAGCCCCTACCCCTACCCCCAATCATATCAACGGTAGATTTCAGGCTTACTACGATGTCTGTGATGGACAGAGAACAGATAGCAATTACGTAGCCTTGTGTTTAAAAACAACCAAACCTAATTCATGTCGTATAAGCAAAATATAAGCTTTAATGTAGAAGACTAAATTACCATTCGACTAAACGACCACCTGCCTGTGTTATACCTGTTTCGAGGAATTACATCCATCGTAAATAAATATGAAAAATGCAAATCGAAATATTTTTTTCCCCCAATGTAATTTCATTCCAGCTTATAGAGCTGGCGGGCCATCAGAGGTTTACTCCTGCTCTTCGACCATGAGATATAACTGCAAAGTGTAATGACTGTGGTTAATGTCAAATGTCCAACATTCTATTTAGTCAGATGTGAAGGGAAGTAAAAGATATAAAAGAAGAAAAACATCTTCAGGAAGAATAAATAGAAGGAGGCAGGTTTTTCATAGGGTAAGCATCATGTCCTGGACCACCCTCTGGAAGGGACATTTCACATATGTTGAAGAAATGTTCAGCTGGAGGAAACCCCTTTCGTGGAGGATGAACCGGAGAGTTTAGCAATTCGCAACGATGACATTGGGAATCTGGAAGCATATATTTGATACAAAACTGCTGAATATGAAGAAGAATGTAAGGAAACGCCATGCCATCATACTACTCTTGAGCTAGACTGGGGAACTTTGCTTTCAAGGCCAGACGGAAGGGCATGACGTTTAAGTATTATAAGTCGTTCATAAAAAGACAAAGAGGCAGATATCCATGACGTATGTCCATAGGTAATATAAGAACGAATGAGGGCCTTATAATAAAGAAGAAGAGGCAGATATGTATGAAATATTACCTTAGGTAATATAAGAAGAAATTATGGTCTTATAATAAAGAAAAAAAGATTAATTTAGTTCTAAAGTGGTTCCAGGCAGACACCGCAGCAGGTTGAGTTGTTATGTGACCTTGAAGTTGACTGTTGCAAGTGAGCCTTCCATATCAGATGCTTATCAAAGGCGACACCTGTTTATCTAATTGTACGGGAAATGCTCTATATGAACATTAAAGAGATCAGAATTTCGACATGGAATAATGAGAACAGCTTTGGTCTTATGGGGATTGAGTGTAAATAAACTTCTAGAACATGTAATATTAAAGAGTATGTTCTAATCAAGCGTAGTACTTGTCGTATAAGTTGCTGTGCTATAGTTGCTACGCACAACGCGATGATAAAAAAGTTACGTTGTGCTTATGATCTTCTATAGATTAACGTTGAAAGTTTCGTTTCCATATAAACAGTTGTACATTGAAAATAAACGTTATTTCTAAAGAATATTTTGAAATTATATTTCACATAATGAATACTGATATATATGTATGTGTGTGTGTGTGTGTGCGTGTACGTTTACAAGTATTAAACACAATTCAAACAGATTTATGTCATAAAAGTCCGAAATTTTGATGTTGGAAAAATGCTAAAAAATTCCAAAATATGTATTATATAAACATAGGTAATTTGTTAAAAAGAATGGATATGAGCTAAGATAGTAATATTTAATTTTTGTAAATTTTCATTGGTGTCTTCATTTTCAGAATTATTATATTGCGTGTGTTTATTTGTTGTTGAACACAAAACTACACAGTGCTGTACCCACCATGGGTATCAAAAACCGATTTTTAGAGTTATAAATCTCGAGACTTACCACTTTGGGCTATTGCGTGGGTAATCTTTCAGTTTGTTTTTGATAAAGCTTTACAACTTTCAACATGAATACAGTTTGTTCACATTTCTAAGGAGGTTTATAATTGCACTTACCAGAGCATTTACACTTTAAATGTTGCAGTTGACCTTGGTTATAAATATATCTGAAATTGTTGCATTAGTTTGAATTTTAGCAAGAGTTTGTCTGTTTTTTACTAATATGTAATTGATACTTATAACATTTTCAGGCACCGCAATTATATACTTCAGTATATGAAAAAAAATCACTACGAATACTCCCGTGAACACACGTAAGTAGGTCTGGAAGACAATATAAAAACAGTAGAAATATATTCCAGGACTTTAAAAGTAAGGTTGCCATAAGAATACGGGTTGTCGAGTTTATTAAAGGTGTTCAGAGTCTTCTAAATACATTATTTAAACCGAATTAATGCATATACGAGATTTCATTTTTTTACATTTTCTTTTTCACCAGCGTTTCGTGAGACAGAAAAATTCACATGTAGAGTACTAAAGTAACACTTTGATAACTATTGAAGAGTTTAGCGTGTCGGGATGCTGGTCGGAAGATGTGGGAATAGATATGTAATGCTTCTGAACACGCTCCGCACTTTCAGCTGTGAGCGCGTTATAAAAGTGACAGTCAACCCAGTTATTCGGTCCAAAGAACGGAAAAACTTCTTACGGCAACGTATTCTGCTAGCTAGCTACCTTCCCTCTTGTCGGTTATGACTGAACCATAGGGATCCCCGTTGTTGTTTTTTTTAGTGCGAAGCTATAAGATGGGCTACTAGCACTCAGTTCCGCACGAGAAATAGAACCCCGGATTTTAACGTTATAAATCCGTAAATTTACGCTGACCCATAGAGGGACAGGCAATCCTGATCTAGCTGCTTAGCCTACGTGAGCATAATGTGCGGTTTATGTTTAAAATTTATTTTCCAAAATCTAAATATCAATATGATATTCTACCTGGATTCCATTCGTAATTTCCATTGTGCTAAGAACATAATTAATTACTCTATGATATAAAACAATGCTAAGCTGGAAAGAATAAAAAACACACTGGCTGACAAACAACTAATTTAAACATTTACAATTAAGACTGCCTAGTTACTCTACTGATTTAGGCCTAGCTCTAAAATGAAACATTTTTCATTTCATTGTATTTGTTTTAGAGCAAAGTTCACAATGTGCTATCAGCTGTGTCCGGCTCGGCATGGCCAGGT
>NW_013665769.1:20981-22063 GCF_000517525.1 Limulus polyphemus
AAAGAACTACGTATATATATATGTGAGTTTGAGGTTGACGTCTATCTTTTACACTTCAGATATACCAAAAATATTGAGTAGAACAGTTTTTAGTTTGCAAGAGCTAAAGAATACTAAGATGGTTTCTATTAAAAGCACTTGGTTCTGACAACAGCCATACTAAATACACTATTTAGAGAGTACATTTAGTACACCATACACAAGCTTTTTAACCAAAATCACAACCAAAGGATGAGTAAATTTTTTAAAAGCTTTACGAGATCTATTAGGCCTTGATATTTAGGAAAATCATTTTTGTAATTATTTGCATATACATTAACCCAATGTGGATTACAAATACCTCGTAAGAAATTATCTTGTTTTTCAACTCCACGGTCGTATAAATGAAACCAAAACTTTAATTGTTGTAAATGTTGTAAATGATGATGAAGATGAATCAATAGCGATTCAGGTAGTGAATCATAAGCACATATAGCATGGACATTTCAGTATTACTGATATATTTACTTTATAGCCTCTGGGTCACAGTTGAAGGCTTTCTTACAGATACGTACACCTTGTCTTTGTAGATTACTGCGTAGCATAACTAAGCGGTTTTGTTTCTTATTGCACCAATGGAAATGTGTTTCCTAAACGTATGTGGCTCACCTTGTAATTTTTTCTTCCAATGGTATGGCAAATACATATAGTATGTTAACACCGAATTAGATTGAATTACTTTGAATAACAAATAAGTACAAAATGAAACAGAATAGCATCGTCTAACGTGTTTTTTGATGACTTAATTGAATCTTTTTCAAGAAAATTTATTACGTTGAGCTGATGTTTCTGCTTCTGAAAAAGAGCATTTTAAAAGGGTAATAGAAATGTTAAAACTTTCCAGAGCTCTACAGGGCTTCAGTAATATCATTTTGCACTTCAAAATGTACAGTGAAGCGGCCAGCTATACATATATCTTTTTCAATCACTTTTTATAAAGCAATCAGATTTAATGTTGCTTGAAGTATTTTAGATTATTAATATATTTTTTTACTATATTCACTTCGTTTTTTTTTAGTTTAATTTCATTTTTGTTATCATTA
>NW_013665769.1:23038-46958 GCF_000517525.1 Limulus polyphemus
TGTAAGTCCCCAGACTTATCGTTATCCCACCAGGGGATTTAGAATGAAAATTATTTAACTTTTGATTAGTTATGCTCACTTGCCACTAGAGGCAGCTATAAACTGAAACCACAATATTACTTCTTTGAGCATGTTTTAATTTCAAACAAGGTTATATATTACGTTAATCTAATTTGTTTTGGAAATAAAGCGATGAAAGTTAGCTGTGGTTACAAGAAACTTTGAGGATCTACCGTTTATAATAACATTGAATGTTCATGTTCATATATTGATATTTATTTGTAGAAAATAAATTTGGCCTCACCACCAACTATATATAATGGCGTTTGTTACTCTAATCAAACGTTTATCGTTTTATTATGCTTATAACTATTTCTTGGTAAAGGTAGCCCAAAAGTTGGCGGAGGGTGATTGATGTTGGCTAGCTGCATTTCTTCTGGTCTATCACTTCAAAATTAGTACGACTAATTACGAGTAGCTTTTCGCGAAATTCTAAACAACCAAACATACGTTTCATAAGCGCTAATCTTCAGGTATATCTTTGAAAGTTAAATGCTTTTAAAGTAAGTCATCGAAGTAAAAATGAATAAGTCATGTAATCTCCACATAGAAAAGTTATATTCAACAATAAAGGTAACTATCAACTAAAACTAGGATATGAAAGCTAAACTTATATTATAAGATTGAATGGTGTATTTGCAAATCTCCTTCCTGTAGAAAAGAAGCCTGGTGTTAAATATAATGTAATAATACATATTATAGGAAAATAAAATGATAACCCTTGAAAACATGATTTAAAACAAGGTACGTAATAGAATGATACCTTATACCAATGAAAGAATCTACTAATAACAAAAAAGAAATAAAAGAAAATACCACATTGTTATCCAACATGGGGCCGTCTCAGGACCTTAAAGTTAGGCTCAAGGACGAGCCTTGTTTGTGACAGGGGAATAGTGTCGTTCTCTGAGTAGCTAGAAATGCTTTACTAAGAAACACCCACGCCGATAAAGTTAAGTATGAGAAGATGCTTTGTTTGTGAAAAGGGAAGAGTGTAATTTGAGTAGCTAGAAATGCTTTACTAGGAAACACCCACGACCTTAAAGTTATGCTCAAGGACGGGCCTTGTTTGTGACAGGGAAAGAGTGTATGTTGAGTAGTTAGAAATGCTTTACTAGGAAATACCCACGACCCTAACGTTATGCTCAAGGACGGCCTTGTTTGTGACAGGGAAAGAGTGTAGGTTGAGTAGTTAGAAATGATTTACTAGGAAACACCCACGACCCTAAAGTTATGCTCAAGGACGGGCCTTGTTTGTGACAGGGAAAGAGTGTAGGTTGAGTAGTTAGAAATGCTTTACTAAGAAACACTCACGGCGATAAAGTTAACCTACACTCTTTCCCCTGTCACAAACAAGGCCCGTCCTTGAGCATAACTTTAAAGGTCGTGGGTGTTTCCTAGTAAAAGCATTTCTAGCTACTCAAATTACACTCTTCCCTTTTCACAAACAAAGCATCTTCTCATACTTGAGTAGTTAGAAATGCTTTACTAGGAAATACCCACGACCCTAAAGTTATGCTCAAGGACGGCCTTGTTTGTGACAGGGAAAGAGTGTAGGTTGAGTAGTTAGAAATGATTTACTAGGAAATACTCACGACCTTAAAGTTAGACTCGAGGACGGGCCTTGTTTGTGACAAGGGGGAAAAAAGTGTAGTTTGAGTAGTTAGAAATATTTTACTAGGAAACACTAATGGGCTAGCATCTTAGCTCAATTAGTAGAACATAAATCTAGCACGCGACAAATCTCGGGTTCAAATCTGAGGGAGGAAACTATAACTTAAAAAAAAGAAAATATAAAAATCCTATCATCACGGGAAGCGTTATAATGTGACGGTCAATCCCAATTTTCCTGGGTAAAGAATAACCCAAAAGTTGTTGACTGGTTTCCTTCTATTCTGTTACTTTTAACTAAGAGAAAATTAGGGAAGATATCCCTCAAGTAATATTGCGTGAAATTACTAAAACACTGTACAAAAGTTTACTGAGCTTTAGGTTCTTTTTCAAACATTAATAGTTCAATAAGATAACGTTCTCTATATTTTACTATTCCATTTATTTCTTAAAGAGGTATTTTATGTGCATTGAATGGAACATTTCTCCTGAAAATTATTTAACAGATCAAAAATGGTGAAAAAATTCAAGTTCACTTAAATTACTATAGTTACTATAGTAATCTATGAAAATGTTGACTTGCTTTTTGATGACGTCATGAACAAGATATGCACCCAATTTCAAACTAAATGTTACATTTATAGTTCCCAACAAATATCTCATTCATATGACAAAGAATATATCTATATACCTATTTGAAAATGACTTACCACTGCTCTTGATCTATATAACGCATGTTACTCTGCAAGGCATATTCTAAACTTGGTTTCGCTCGGCTAATTTATAAGGACTAGAAGGCTTCTCTCAAATCTTTTGAATTAAACCTTACAATTCTACTCAAATATGCTATTTAAAGTAAGACCTTGGGCTCTGAGCGAAGCATTATGGAATGTTTTAATGATGATTTTAAAAAAGGAATGAGTCTCAGATGTCTTATTGCAGGCAGAATAATATGCTGAAACAGCATATCCTACAACCAACGTATATTATTAAACACATACTACAATGGTCCTTTACAGTCCTACTATAGTTTTGGATTGAATTTCGTGCAAAGCTACACAAAGGCTACCTGCGCTAGCATTCCCTAATTTAGCAGTGAAAAACTAGAGGGAAGTTATCGCCACCCACCGCCAACTCTTGGGCTACTCTTTTACCAACGAATAGTGGGATTGACTGTTGTTTTATAACGCCACCGCAATCCTCAAATTGGGAATCAAGCGCCCTGACCACGCTATGCCGAGTCAGCTACTATAGCCCTTTACAACAGCTGTAAATATGTTATTTTGAATTGACCACCGACCGACATGCTTCAATATCGTCATTCAGTCATTGTTTGAAAACTTGTTTAAACAGTCCTCGTTCCCAAAACATCTCATGTGGAGTATCTGTTCATATCAGTTACTGTGCCAGAAATATATTTTGCAGCTGTCACTTTCACAAAATCCTAACAACTAAACTTATGTCATGCTCTAACTGCTTTTAAAGCTTACCTGTTTGGTTTTTCTAGTTGCTGTACCGTCAGGACTTGACACCGTTGAATAAATTCACGTACAGTAAATTGTGTGTGACCTAGAATTGCTAATATTTCAAGTATCGATTATTCACGGTTCCATAGTATAGTCTCTTCTCCTTCATGTTCACATAGTTCATGAGCTTATTTACACGATACACTTGGTCGGTCATGTCACATGTTCAAGGTATTTTCAGATACTGTTGCTAAGGCAATATATGCTACATTACCAAAGGCACTTAGAGAAAGGGATTGTCGAATTTTACTGCTGGAAATCTATTCTAATAACAAGTGAGCGTCTATAATCACAGCCTTGACTCTGTCACTATTACTTGCATCCAGTCTTTGGGATACATCTGGTCTAATAGTTTGTTATTCTTTTTGTAATACAGCTCCAAGTGTAAAGAGGTTTCTGCATTCTGAATCGCCCCAAAATGCTTCAGGATATTCTGGTCGTGAGTCTGAGCTGACTATGGCAGATTCTTGACATTATTTGTATCAAATTATTTCTAGACAGGGAAGCTTGCATGGCATGATGCATTATCATTCTGAAAGAAGTATGACCTTTCATCATATATGTCCAGACAGCCATAGTATAACAAGGTATTTAGTTAATATTATGAGAGGAATGAATACTTCTAAGTATCCGTTTTGATATTTCATGCTAACACATCTTCTTGTTATATTTTTTCAGCACCATATTATCCAGAGTAGGCTTAGGTTTGAGTAGGTGAGATGTCTCAGACACTAATTTTGTATCTAATAATCATTCCCTTTTGAAGAAATAATCTCATTTTTCGTGGCATTTTGAATCTAGCTGGCTACCTGTAGCTGCTATTGGTATCTATAAACAATATGCAACAACAATCCAAATTTCAGTGGAGACGGGCTGATTACCATCTAGAGTGTGTTGCCCCAGTATTTATGTAGTTGTAATGCAATGTAAACATACGATTAACGTTTTCGAAATCCTATTAATGTATTGTTAATAGTTGGATAACGAACAATCCTACAAAGGTTTATAAATAATGATAAAACTACAACATAATAAAATATGTGTCATTTTATCCATTAATGGAAACTATGCGCGAAAATGTTTTACGTTGACATTGTTCTTATTCAGTCGATTACCCATAAACTATGTAACAGATAATTTGGTCATATTTGCATTACTTGATTGGAATTTCTGTATTTAGTGACTTGTGTTTAGAAACAGATATATTTTTCTACTGATAATATTAAACATTTCCTACCAATATAGAGTACTGGGTACTTTATATAAAAACCATTCTGGAGTATCATCATATCGTAAGAGTCAATGTCACCACGACCAGTCATGCTCTTACTGACGATCGTGTATCTTGACAATAGCCCTCAGTATAGTTTCCATGCCAAATGCTCCATCATACAATTATCACGTCTAAGGCACACCATTCCACCTTGTTGTCATTCCACAATTCATATATTGTATGAGGATGATGATTTCCCAGTGCTCGTTTCAACAGTTCTTGTCTTGGAAATTCTAAATTCCCGATATGAACACATCTTAATGAACTGTGTTTAAGAATGTTTTGCGTCAGAAAGGGATGTGGGATACCCTTCTCAAAAGTGATAAATTTTCTCTGGCATTACACTACCTACAAAATGCCAAAATCGTTTCAATATAATGTACTCGGCCCTGTAGTTAAGTTAAATTACAATAAAAAAAGGGTGAATAAAGTATAGTTTCTTGGACTGATTATCGTAAGGGCTTTGAAACACTCGTTGCATTACTTTACAAAATATTTTAAAGTATGTTTTCATAAAAGTACATAATAATCTGATACTTAAACCACAGTGTTCTTACTAACGAATCACCGCTTCCACAGTCGTAAGCATGGATGTATGACCAGTTGTGTTTTTATGTAACAATAGTACTTAGAGCCAGTTTTAGTCAGTTTGACACAGATGATTAAACTTTGTATCTTTTTCAAATATTTCGTTTGCCATCAACGTACTTTTGAATCTCCATTTTCAACCGTAGAAAGCACGACGGTTAGTTTATTGAAACTGACCCAGAAAACTTAAGATTGTTAATACTTATAATTTATGCCATATTTATCAAAACAGTTTGGTTGAGACAACTTAACGAACACTGAATAATTAAATTTAACCCTTTTAATGTCTGATACCCTGATTAGATCGATCAAAAAATAAACATTACACCAAAGTACACTTATATTGGTAAAATATTGTTTAATTGTTTTTATAGTTCATGTAATTATTTCTCATAGCTGTTTCCAGTATCGTCTATATTTTGAACCAACAAATTATATTATTCTATACAGAAGTGACGAAACCAGTATTTTATAAAAACTTATATCATAATAATAATTTGTCGGATTTCTTTTAGAATAAATAAAATTACTACGAATTTTAATATGCAGCATCTTTTAGGATCAGAACCGGAAGTGTAGCCCATTTTTACCGTTTACGACAATAGAATTCCTAATACACTGCAAACTGCCTTTCAACTGAAGACCTGTAAATTACTGATGTGAAACGTTTGAGATAACGTTGGAAATACTGTAACGTATCACTTACCGTTCAGTATTTGTGTATTGTGGAAAGTTCTTCCAGTGAGAAAATGATGAGAACAAAAGTAATTTTGTGGATACTCAAGTTACGTCCAGAGTTGAATACCAAGTTATTTTACATTCATTTAGATTTTCATCTAAATTTTAATCATGAAATGTTATATACCTTAACTCAATAATTTAATTCTAAACCCACATAAACGTATGTTCTGTTTTGCCAGTTCAACAAAGGTGATGAAAAGAGATGGTCTGAATTTTCAGTAACAATCTCGTTTCAAACTCATTCAGTTCATTTCTGCACTCCAGCCATATTCAAAATTAATATTTTACAAGACGCATACACAACAGTTTACCATGCATAACACAGTTAATAAGTCAGCAGGAATGTACAACTTTAACAGACATGCACAAAGTTAACAGTTTACCAGGAAATTTCACATTTAGAGATTTGTCAGTTTACAAGACATGTACACAGTTAATATTGTATCAAGTATGTTCCCGATTAATAGTTTACAAAACACGCATAAAGTTAATAGACATATATATGTACTTTACTGATTGTCAGACGCATAGATTCTTAAACGTTTACCAAAAAATTACAAACTAATCCTTTATTAGATAGGTCTAGAGTTAACAGTTTGTTGAAATGTATAAAGTTAACATTTTATCATAGACGAAACGTTAAGAATTTGCTAAACATGCTTAAAAGCTTATAATATATTAATAATTTACCAAACATTCGTGGTTACCAGTTCACAGAGATGATCACAGCTAACAGTTAACAAAGTATTTTCATAATTAAAAGTTTACCAGGCAAATACACAGTTCACAATTTATAGATGTTCACAGTTTACCACCCACGAACACTGTTAATAATCTATTAGTTATTACAAAGCTAAACATTAACAAGAGGTTCTCGCAGTTAACAGTTTACTAGTTAAAGACTTACATAACCTTTTTTTTGTTAGCAGATTACCCGAGATTGTAATGATTAACAATTCAACTGACTTGTATGAAATTAAAATTTTATCAAATATATATATATATTATTAATATTTTGCTATATATACCACAGTTGAATTTTTTACCAAATCAAAAACAACTCGCAATTAACAGTTTAATAGATGTGGACACAATTAACAGCTTATCAAACATGTCCACATTTAACAGACTATCAGTCATGTATATGGTTTACAATCTATCAGAAATGTCTACAGTTAATAGTGTTCCAGACATGTACACAGTCAACAGTTTACGAGACATTTACACAACTAATGTCTTATCAAACACATACAGAGTTAATAGTTTACCAGGAATGTATAGAGTTAACACTTTAACCGATATATATCATTAACAGTTTACTAGAGACGTTTTCAGTTGACAGTTTACACGACACGACCATGAATGACACAGCTACAGTTTACTAAAAATGTTCAGTCCACTGTTTAACAGACATTTTCAAATTTACGCTTACCTAAATTGTTCACAATTAACAGTTTATCAGACATCTCTAGCATTAATATTTCACCTAATATGATACATTTAAAACTTTAGTAGATATAAAGCATTTAACTGTTTAGTAGTCATGTTTACAATTAGCAGTTTACACGACATGTTAACAGTTAAACGTTTACCTAAGTTGTTCCCAATTAACAGTTTATCGGACATCTCTAGCGTTAATATTTTATCTGTTGCAATTACCTGTTCATTAATCATGTTTAGAATTGGCAGTTTATCAGATTACCAGGTATGCATAATCTGCGTTCAATGTATATAGTTAATAACTAACAGGATATGGGCACAGTTAAGAAATTGCCAAGCATGTATAACCTGATTTCCATGTACGTAGTTAATAGTTAACTGGATATGGCTACAGTTCTCAGATTGCCAGACATGTACAATCTGCTTTTAGTGCATGTAGATAATAGCTTACTAAATATGGGCTACAATTATCTGATGTATAATCTGTTTTTCATGTATATAGTTAATAGTTGACAGGATATGGTTAGAGTTCTCAGATTGCTAGGCATGTATAATCTGCTTTAGTAATGTAGTTAATAGTTAACTGGATATGACTACAGTTATCTGATTGTCAAACATGTATAATCTGCTTTTCATGTATATAGTTAATAGATGACTGGATATTGGAAATCAGAGAAAATATTGATTATAATTCAACCTTCTTCCACCAGGGATTCATAGGTATTAGAAACAGGCTTTCCTGGTTTGTTTCGTATGTTCATTTAAACTACAAGAGGGCTACCTGTGCTAGCTGTCCCTAATTTGAAACTGATAGATTAGTGGGAAGTTAGCTAATCAACAACACCTACCGACAACTCTTGGGCTAGTCTAGTCGAAATATCAAATTTTATCGCCACTCTTATAACGCATTCAGAGCCCCAAAAGGCGGAGCTTTATTTTGTAGTAACGAGCTGTGAACCAAAAATCTTCGGATTCACAGTTCGCCACGCTTACCGTAAAGCCATAGCCGATTTCAACTTGCTTGGAGATTAAGAATAATTTGTTTATCTGCACGTGCATGAATAACTAACAGACTTGGCAAGTTACACGACGTTTCAACGAAAGCAAAATAATGAAGTCGTATTTCTGTGACCTTTTAATCTAGAAATTTCGATGAATGACGCAAGTGGGTTGGATTTAAGGGTCTGAGCGCAATGTTGGTTTATATAAGTACACCTATTTTCATTGTTATAATAAACATCAGAAGACGATTTCTTGACAACCATACATGAACCGAATGAACCATATTACTTCCAATACTCTACAAAAATACTGACAGTCCATAATAAAACAATCGCTGCATTATATTATACAGTGTCTATAAATATATACTATTATATACAGCAGCATGCACATTCTGATGTTTCAGCAGCAGCTTACATTATAGAAAATTTGGCAACTCGTTCCATTTAATTACCTATTTGGCGAGAGCATCACCTGCCATGTTCCAGGTAAAATGTTTGTTAAGATGTTTTCTCGAATAACCTACTATCAGAGATAGATATTTTCACCCTGTGTTTTATATAACTTATGTCATACCATTTTCACTGAGTTTTTATTTAAGTATATGGCCCGGCATGGCCAGGTGGTTAGGGTGCTCGACTCGCAATTTGCGGGTCGCGGGTTCGAATCCCCCGACCCACTAAACATGCTCGCCCTTTCAGCCATGGGGACGTTATAATGGGACGGTCAATCCCACTTTCGTTGGTAAAAAAGTAGCCCAACAGTTGGCTGTGGGTGGTGATGACTAGCTACCTTCCCTCTAGTCTTACACTGCTAAATTAGGGACGGCTAGCGCAGATAGCCCTCGTGTAGCTTTGCGCGAAAATCCATAACAAACAAACAATTTAAGTATATATTATTACAATTTACAGCTTTTACAGTAAGTAAGATTTGTATTTAGAACATAAACGACGTTTCGATCACTGGTGCGATCATTCTCAAGTATAAGCGTACTTGTGTACTTGAGAATGGTCGCACCAGTGATCGAAACGTCGAACTTGTTCGAAATACAAATCTTACTAACTGTAAAAGTTGTAATTTGTAATAAAATATGTTTAATCAGTAAACATAAAACGAAACTTGTTTAAGTACGTATGAATGCTGCAAAGTAAAATGTTGAAATTGAATATTTTTAGAGTATCAACTTTCTAATGGCCTCAAATATGACTCGTGAACAATTCTCTGCCTACTAAATTGACCACCAGGTGGCACATATTTGAACACAGTGTAAATTGTAGGAATATACAAAATTTCAGAAAGTGAAACCTGATATTACAATGCTCGTATTTTCAGAGAATATCTGTTACATATATTTTTTAAAGTAACTAAAAACTTTCACCAATGGTATTTGATAATAAATAAATTTGACTAATGGTAGATAATGTATCATTTCGGTGACCTTGTAGGAAACCAATGTTTTTAGATTGATTATAATAAGACAACAACGTCAACGTAGAAAGTTTTATAATTATTATCAAAAATTAAGCTATATTTTGAGAAAATATATTAGAAGGATGAAATGTTCACATTTTATGAAAATAATATTTTGAAACAAACATAGATCGTGAAATTAAACAATATAGCAATAACACCATAAATGTAAAAACATAGCTATTCAAAGAAACAAAGAAAATTTAACAAAGCACATAAGTTTCATTAAAATATGACATGAAAGTCCATTTTACACACTGGCATAGCAATGGTTGTCGTAAATGCTGTATATACAAAGGTTGGTTATCTAAATGTTCCATCTTTATTAAGTGACTAATTCAGTGGTTCGAGGACTCCCGTGTAATTATATAAACAAAGCGTTCTACGTTGTTATCAAGATCTCGTGGATTAGTCTTGCAACACAGCATGTCACGTTGTACGTGACTTAGTGTCACCGAATCAAGTTAAGCGTATATATAAAACACCTGATTTCTATAACAAACTGGCGTCCTTTAATATATGACGTATTGTAGTAACATTGACACTATTAAACCACTGTAGAGGTGAACGTAATATACTTGGTGTGTAAATACATGTTTTTATTATGGTAACGTATGTTATTCTGGACTCTGTTAATAAATCTCACGGTTATTTATATATATATATATATATCACCATATATATGTTTTTTGTTTTAATAATGTCTTGTCAAATACCATAAAACAGAATCAATAGAATTCTTTTTAATACGGATACTACACAAAATAAGTTCAAAACAACAACAACAACACAGGTGCAGAGAAGAAAAACTGCTATTTTACTTAATAACGACGTTTCGAACAACTTCATTTGGTCAAATGGAATCACACGCAACGGTCGTTCATTCTCATATCACAACTCGAAATGCAAATCCAGTTTTCTTTTCCTGGATTTGTGTGAAAAACCAAACAATGTGACGTCATTTAATGTCTACTGACTGACTGACAGACAACACACTTTATAGTGGTGCAACTGGTTAAAACAGGTGACCCCCTCCAGGCGGCCTTCGGCCCCTTTCGGAGAAACAAGCACAGTTTTAATACGAATAGTTTTGTAGAACATACATCTGTTTTGTTAAATGAATACCTTAGCAATGTTTTATTACTCTAAGTAACTATTAAGTATTGTGTGGTGTGTAAAAGCAGGTTCTTTGACCTACATGCAATATCACTTAAATCCATCACGCTGTAAAAAACCTAAACGAACACATTTTGTGTTTCTTTCGACAGCAATAACAATCATTAAAATATAAATTTTGATTAAGTCTTGTGTACATGAAAAGATATGTTACTAGAGATAAAGAAGTCAATTGGGTTATGATCTTCACATTGACTTATTGATCAAGCTTTCAAGTTCTTGTATTGGAACCGTCTTCAGGTTAACTACCGAAAGCTGTAATCAGGATAAGTGAAGAACACAATCTTTAGGCTAACTCCAGAAAGCTGTAATCAGGCTAATTGAAGAATACCTTCTTCAAGTTAACTGTAGAAAGCTGTTATCAGGTTAAGTTAAAAATGCCCGCCTTCAGGCAAACTGTAGAAAAGGAGTCGAAAACTACAAAACGTGGAACTCATAAAATTTTCTTCTCATTGATTTCCCACTCTATGAAGTTAAATCAGAATATGTACCTATGCACAATATATTTCATGCAAAGACTAGATATAGCGTTTGTATATAAGGTATATTGCATTAAAAAACACAATTACGTTTAGTGAAACATCTGTAATCCGAATGCATTCATAATGAGCTAAATCGCCCGAATTATCGAAGCTTCAGGATATTCGAATCAGTCACTTTCAATAAATTTGTTTGTTTTGAATTTCGCGCAAAGCTATACGAGGGCTATCTGCGCTAGCCATCACTAATTTAGCAACTCTTGGGTTACTCTTTTACCAACGATTGACCGTCAAATTATAACGCACCCACAGCTGAAAGGGCGAGCATCTTTGGTGGGACGTGGATTCGAACCCGCGACCCTCAGATTGCGAATTGAGTGCCATACCCAACTGGTCATGCCGAGCCGTAATAACAGAATACTTCATAACTGTTGGAATAAAACAATGATAACTTTCGATGAATGTGCATTATCCTGAAATTGTAATAAGCGCTAAATCATTTTAATATTATTAATAACACGAGTTATCTATCGGTAAATGTAAGAGTTGGTTGGTTAGTTGTAATTGAGAACAAAACTACACATTAATTGTAAGGGTGAACACGCAACTTTTAAACAAAAAGCAACTAAACTTATCCGTTTATTATTCTATAGGACGGCAATGGTTATACAAATTACATAATATAATTATCATCACCTAAAACTTGTTATAAAACTTATAGAATACAAATTACATAATAAAACTATCATTTCTCTATTTTCATCTAAAACATTTTATAAAACGTACAGAGTACAAAACACACAATATTGGTCAAACGTACAACAATCACTTTCCACATAAATATGTAATTACAGTTTGTTTTTTCAGCTTATTGAACAAATAACACCTTAAAATATCATCTTCACGTAAATCACTGTTTTGTTCGAACCATGTGATGACGTCTTTAAGGCTAGATTATGCATAATTCAGATTGAATGTCTTGATTAGTGGATAATTTTCAATGTCAAGCTCCTATCTCCACACTCTTGAAAAGACACAATAAAAATTCTGTCTTCATCTGAAAACTTTTGATCAGTTTGTTGTACTGAATTGATGGTGAGCCACAGATCAGCTGACATAGCATCATTACTACTCGAGATTAAGGTATGACTTCCAGAAGTTCAGGATGCAGCAAAAAATATTGACATGTTTGACGGAGTTTTTGATAGTTTCCATAGTAACACAGGGTCACGCGAAATTTACCATTTTCAAAACATCATGGACATTTGTAATTTGTATATCTTTATTTTCTGCCCATTCTATGTAGGTTATAATCAGATCGCGGTGATAATAAGATTTTCTTGATGTAACATCACACATTCAAAGATACAGGGTCTGCTACAGGTTTGCATGCTTTGATGACGATGTCTTGACCTTGTTTGTTGTCCTAAATTTTCTGGAATATTTATCTACTTTTTTTTTGCTGAGAAGGATGCCAAATATGATGGATTTACTCATGAGAACGTTTCTTTCTATCCTGAAATGTCTACTTTTGGTATCAAGGCTTGCATTGGATATGCATCTTTGCGTAAAAACATTAAGTTTTAATGACCCTGATATTTCTACGCGTCTTCGTTATGGAGAACTGTAATTTAAAATGATTGAAGCACGGGTTATTCTGATCACACGTCGATGTCTGTTATGGCAACCGGTACGCACTAGTTAGTACAAGTGTTTTGTGGTCAGTAATTATTACCACATTTCCTATTCCGATCGACTCATATTTGTCTCTTGTTGAGTCATCCACATATTATTACTGTGGGGTCATGTACGGATTACCGTGGAGTCATGTACGGATTACCGTGGAGTCATGTACGGATTACCGAATTGTGTTTCTTATAAGAAATAGCTTTTCGGATTCTGAACGCGAATATATATATTATTAATTAAATTTTCAGTTGTGAAGATATATTACAAATCATCCAGATTTTGATAATCAGGATTGTCGATGTCCGGAATAACGAGGATTCAATGTAATTTTCTTATGTCTGTGCATATCAGTCTTATGACGTATCGTCTCTTTTAAATTATGCCTGATCCATAGTTACTAAAATAGTTTGTTATTTCCAATAACGTGTCCAATTATAAAACAACAACATAGTTTTTGGTAGGACTTTCAAAACCTATGTGCTGTTATTGATAATAAAATAACACAATATCGTGGGCAGCAGTTAATGAAAAACGCGTTAAATGGAACAAACTTTCAGAAGTTTTGATATTAAAGAAACTAGAATCAATAAATCCGTGCGTCTTCCTCAGTCACACGTTGTCGACACTAGTTTCTCTAGAATAAAGACTTCCAACAAAGTTTCTATTATGAATTCTAAAATTAACTAATAGAAAATCAAATCTGTGCTAGGCCTACCACACACACACACACACACACACACACATATATATATAAAAGCATAACAATTATAAATTTTACTCAAACATCATGACTACACCATAGCTAGTGGAATCTCTAGATTCACAGTGAGATAAATTAAACTAATAATCAATGAAGAAAAAAACCGAAGGAATTTTTTTGGCTTTGTTACAAACATGTAACCTGATTTATATCAACTGAAGTTGTAAGAATAGTCACTATTATATATTAACTTTGAATTTATTAAATAGAGAAAAAGGCTTATTATAAACTTTTTTTGTATGTTCTTTGAAAGTAGGTATAAAGAGTGCTGTCAATTTGCATATGATTCTATAGTGAAGAAATTCCACGAGTCAAATATGAAAGTTAGGCAAGATTGAGAAACTGGTAATTCCCACTAATCCACGCAGCATACTGATACACATATAAACCTGTCTTTAGCCATAGGGGGTTATTCCAAGTATTTTGTCGGAAAATCCCACAACGTACACGTGGTTATCACATGGTGACTATACAAACTGAATTTGGACGATGGTTATATATATATATCATATGTCTAAGTTATAAGGACGCTAAATACTGGACGATGACGATGAAACGCATAATCGCGATTTTTTGTCAACTTCTAAAAACTAACGTCCATTTACACTCGTGAATTTGTATAAACTATAAAGGTACACATTAGCATAGTTTGAATAATCTACATATAAATAACTTTTCTCACAAGTGATTGTTTATTTGTTTGTTTTTGCTAAATTTCGCGCAAAGCTACTCAAGGACTACCTGCGCTAGCCGTTCCTAATTTAGAAATGATAGACTAAACGGAAGAGATCCAGTCAACACCACTCACCTCCAACTCATAGGATACTCTTAAACAACCAAAAGTGGGATTGATTTCATATTATTACACCCCCACGGCACAAAGAACCAGCTTGTTCGGTGAAAGGATTCGAACCCGCGATCTGGAGATTGGAGGTCGAGCGCTCTTATATATCATTTTATACCACAACCAGAGTTTCATAAGAAATTTCCTTAGGTGCTAGATTATAACGTAGGTAAAACTTTACCATACACCTAAATTTTGGACAAGAGAAATACCCCTGAAGACTACCGTTTTTACCATTTAACATAACATATTATTTAAAGATTATTTACTCTTATTTATAGAATATGTCTTATACCCCCTGACATAAGTTTCAGCCTTCTAAAATAACAACTAAAATAAATATTTATTAAAAGCACTTTATTGTCAAAGCACTTTCCTGTGAAAGAGAAATATGAAAGTAGAAAAAAAAAGATATTTTTCTTACTTTATCTAATTCCAAAGGGCTATCAGTGCTCTGCCCACCACGGGTATCGAAACCCGGATTCTAGCGTTGTAAGTCCGCAGACATGCCGCTGTGCTACTGGGGGCTCATGATTAGAGCAAAAACAAACATTTTAAATTTTAGTATGTAACAAGTATCTGTAAATATTTATTTTTATTTTTTATTATTCCAACTTTTTACAAACTGTTATTGTTAATTTACAGTAGGTGTTTAATTATTAAATTTTAACCCACCTCTCCGGGGTATTGGAATCGGGTCTGTGTGTGTGTGTGTCTGTCTATCTGTGTTTCCATGTGCGTATCTAAAAAACTAATAGACTGATGTAAACGAAAATTTTACACAGGTTGGGAAATCAGTACGGGACGGTACTCCAAAATTTAGTCTGGATTCGGATTCTGGATCACTTTGAAGCATGTTTTATAATGGGGAGATATGGTATTTTCGAAGTTTTGGGTTAATAACTCTGTAAAGTATATCAGATTTGTACCAAATTTCATGGGCACATCAAGGTTGAGACTCCTCATCAAACTACAAGAAATGACCCGGATCGTTAGTCATTCTGAGAAGGATTATCTGAATTTTCAAAAATTAAATTCGAAGTTATCCAATATAAACGCACACAATCTCGAAAAGAAGCGGTGGAGCGAGGGCATACAATCTCTCTCGTTGCTCTTGTTATATTTGAAAATGGTTAAGCCCAGCACACCGAAAGATAATGACAGTGACATATTTTATTGTTATCTACATAGAAATATCTCTAATTTTATATTCTATCTTTGAAAATGACGTTTACGTTGATTACAACGTTACAAATTTAGTTTTTGTAATGATATTTACCCGATTAGATTAGATAGTTTTTAGAACTTTTTATCAGAATGTTAAAGCTGAAGTAACTTCTCAGTATCAAGTTAATTTGTGACGACAAATTAAATCTTATAACGAAGTTCATAATCAAGTTTATTACAAATGCTGAATTTCATCATTTTCATGTTCAGCACTCAATTTACATAATTACGGCCCCTAGTGGCACAGCGACATGTCTGCAGACTTACAACGGTTTCGATACCCGTTGTGGCCAGAGCACAAATAGCCCATTGTGTTGCCTTTTACTTAATAACATATATATATATATTTGAAAATGACTAAATTTAATATAAGATTTAAACAATTATTTTAAAAATCGAAATTTACACTAACTCTTAAGGGTTTTCCTTCATTACGTCAGATTTCTTTACAATATATTCTGGCAGTAAGTTTTCTTGCCCCGTTGTGGTAAACTTCATAGCTTATTAATAAAAAAAAGGAAGACATCCACGAACAAACATTTATATATGGATATATTGATTTGATATTTCAAGTATTACCGAACGGTAATGTCTACGCTGCCTTTTTTGTTATATTCATGGAAGTTTCAGAATTTCGATAAACCCACTCAACACCTCATTACTGGAAACTTTAACCTAGTACAGAATGAATAATTAAGGATAATGAGGAGTAAGGGACGTAGCTTTCGCGAATATACGAAAATCAACTGGAAACGTACAAAAAAACTTTTTGACGCAATCACTTCAATACCTAGTAGTAAATTGGAGTAAAAATGAATAAAATAATCCTGATCAGTTTTGGCAATGGTTTGAACGGATAGAAGAATGGATCAGCAATAGAATACTCTTTTTAAAAGTTACACGTGAAACCTTCACAGAAATACTTCATGAAAAAGACACTGAAAAATGTTTGAAATATTTACATGAAAAGTGTGTCACAACACCAGCAGATAAAGCAGCCAATGCTTTTTTTTTATTTATTTACAAAACAATCCATATTATTATACTTTGTAAGGAACTCGGTTACTACCTTCAAACATTGCAACCTTCATGTAATTCTGATTATACTTTGTTAAAACCATTACACGCGACATTATCAAATAACATAATACAATTTAAACAGAATACTAATCATAAAGTAATTCCCAAGTTATTTTGGATTCCCTAACCTCACAAATCACTCCATAAATTTACACTCATAGCTGGAGCCCACAGAATAGATTTATACATTTTGATATATAGAGGTCTTAAGTACATCAAAGAACACTTAAATAAAGGATAGGTATTAATCTATATATAATTATTAAAAATTCCACGGAACGCAAACAAAAGTTAAGATATTTCAAAGCTAAATCCATCAAAACATTTCATTTCAGCAACCTTTATATTAGCCTATCCTTACACGAAATCAGCGAAAAAAAATATTCTGCAATTAATAAATATGTTAATAAGGCAGTTGAAAAATGATTTGCATAGGTGACACTAAATACTTTCTTTATAGCACTCATCATAAAAGCTATCACTGTTTTACATTAAATGAATTTACAAAATTCATAATTTTAACGCAACAACACATTCTTTAAATTGACACAATACACACTGATGGGTGGTAATAACACATTCTTTAAACAAACACAGGGCGTACTGATTGGTGGTACCAACACATTCTTTATACAGACACAGGGCGTACTGATGGGTGGTACCAACACATTTGTTAAACAGACACAGGGCGAACTGATGGGTGGTACCAACACATTTGTTAAACAGACACAGGACGTACTGATGGGTGGTACCAACACATTCTTTAAACAGACACAGGACGTACTGATGGGTGGTAATTTCAGTCCGCAAGCAGCAGATTTCTTTCCTTTTGAATTTAATATCAAATCACACAACTTCTCAAGAAAGATTATAAAAAAGCTTTACAAGTTAACAGATCATGCAGATATATCACAAGTATATCAGTACCAAACTTATAAAACTCTATCGATATAACCAAACAAATCTACCCAATAAATGTAGAACTTGGAAATTTTAGCTGAAATGTAAAAAAAAAAATAAAGCTATTTTGCCACTTTTCGTAAAATCTTCAATAAGGATATTATGAAGCTTGACTTTGTGAGTAAATATAACAGCTACGGATTATGCGTAACCTTCTTTATATTTGCCTTACATAATCTAACGCAAACCTAAGCGTTCCACCTTTCACATTTATCATTTTATTCAACTCTAACATAAGTTGTGCTGAGTCATTTCTCTGATCGTTGACTCAGTATACTCCAACATAAACTTAAGCATTTAACCTTTCACACATATTTTATTCAACTCTAACACAAGTTAACCTAAATCAATTGTTTATCACGATATGGTCGTAGATCACATAATAAACAGGATATAAATAACTTTATTATTCTTGACCTTAAACACTTTTATACAAGTCCAAGCATTTATCACACCGTAGAGATTTAAAACTATATTTGTTATCTCTGAATTTCTTTAAATTCTATGCGACATTTTCTTAGATTGTCCTTACGCTTTCTAGAACTGGTCACCTTTGTTCTTTTTTCTTTTATAAGCACCCCCTATTGGGCAGACTTTCTTTAACAAGGTCATCCTAAAATCCGATGGTGGATTGAGACAAGTAGAACTAGATTGGATACACTAGTAGTCATGTATTCACACAGGCTTTCTTTAACAAGGTCATCCTAAAATCCGATGGTGGATTGAGACAAGTAGAACTAGATTGGATACACTAGTAGTCATGTATTCACACAGGCTTTCTTTAACAAGGTCATCCTAAAATCCGATGGTGGAGTGAGACAGGTAGAACTAGATTGGATACACTAGTAGTCATGTATTCACACAGGCTTTCTTTAACAAGGTCATCCTAAAATCCGATGGTGGACTGAGACAGGTAGAACTAGATTGGATACACTAGTAGTCATGTATTCATACAGGCTGCACTATTGTTCTGTGGACATCTAGCTGGAAGTTGTCACATGCTAAATAAGACGTAAGTTTGTACGTGACTCTGTAATTTACAATATTAAATATAAATAAATCAATATGTATTTCACTTATCTATACTATTAGCTAGATTAATATATAGTAATAAATTTCTTAAATAATAGCAACTACATTGAATAAATACGATAGGCATGATACATGAAACTTTACATGTAAAATATTTACATTAAGCTCTTAGGGTATAACTTATTAGATAAATGCATAATCTGTAAAAGGTTTAGAAGATTGTAAAATCACAAATCCGTGAAAATTTTTCTAATAGCAATGCCATTAGACGGACGAAATTCTGTTGAATTTCATACTAAAGATTTAGGGTTTTAAGTTTAATGAAATTTCTTGATTTAAACGTTTGTATTGTTTTTGGCTAGAGGGAGTTTTTAAGACACGTGATAACAGTGTTGCTCACAAGTATTTTCTTGAAAGTTCGATAAATGATTTGAACACTATAAAATGCAATTTAGTCAAAACTAGAGATGTTATTGATTGATCAGTTGGAGAATTGAGTTATCTGTTACTTCAATTTGGTTAATATTAAGTTTCTGTTTCAAGGAATGTCACGGATTTACTATTGTATATTTATTATAATATCGATGTTTGTTTAAATTAAATTTATATTTAGAAATGTATATAACTTACACTGTTAAATCTGTATTGCAAAATTCCTGCCTATTCTCTAAAGTTGTAGAAGATTCTCTAGTGTAAGAATCAACAATATATACGTGTGTATGTAGACGCTAGTGTAGCGTCAGTATTGATGAAATTTGGTGAAACTCTCCACACGCCTATAAATATAACCAATGCGACGCGCCAACAAACAGTATCTACTATTGGTTTGCTATAGTTGGTATACTGTAAACTTCGGAAGCTATAACTGTAAATGTTATAACGATTATTAATCGGGAAACTTCAGATATTTGACCAGTAACATTTATAAATTTCGAACATTACAAAACATTTAACTTCAGTAGATTCACATCGGACGTGAGTACTTTTACGAAAACATTATCTAACTTCATCGGTGGGAAAAATCGGCGTGTGATCAGTGAAGACCAAAGCTCCCGATTAAGTGAATTGTACCTACGTCAACTCGAAATTAACTCGCTCATCGTGAACCCTCGATAAAATATCAAAGAAATTTCGGACCAGAAAGAAGATTCGATATTGTTTATAAATTTGTAAAACTTTTGTATATAAATCATTGTTTGTAATAACCGTTATTGTAAATTGTATTATTGTTTGTATATTAAAATATATTTGTACTAAAAAAGAAACTGTGTATATCAATCTTGTTGGCAAATATCATAAACTGGATATATATCGGCATTTATTTAACTCAGTTTTGGGCTATTTGAAATTGTAATACGTAACAGGAATTACAAGAGATACAAAAATCACTGCACTTACGAGAAATTGTTGTATTAGTGTCGACTATGTTGTTACGCCCATTTGTGAATATTAGAGTAGTAGTTGTACATCTTTAAAGGAAGCTAGCTGTCCAGTTGGTGATGAAACTGAATCATCTGAGGTCCAAAAAAAGAACTATGTTCACCATTCTGAACTTATAAAGTTATTAGATCAAATAGAGTAAAAACAAACAATTAATTAGACAATTGTTTACTCAGAATGGAAGAAGTAAACCTCAGGACTGAAGGTGTCCAATCGTAAATTGAAAGGACATATTGCTAGGAACTGCTATAAACCTGGAAAACATGAACATTACAACCAAGACTACGACGAATCAATAGATGGGAATGAATAAAAGAAACATTACCCCGAAGATGAATCTATAGTCCAAACAACTCCAAGGAAGAAACATTACCTTGAAGATGAACATATATTCCAAACAACTCCAAGGAGGAAACATTACCCTGAAGATGAACCTATAGTCCAAACAACTCCAGGGAATAAACATTATCATGAAGATGAACCTATATTCCAAACAACTCCAAGGAAGAACAAAGAAATAACGAGACATCGGAACATAGGAATTACCTGGACATGAGGGCAAAGTTCTATCTACCCCATTTACAATATGGAGTTCGTTGCTTAAAGAAGAAGAGTCAACGAGTCAATAAATTCGTCAATGGAAAGCCTTGCAACATGCCGATTGATACTCGTTTTGCAGCTACAAAATATTCGACATGACCTTCTAATGAAAGATAGAAAATTGCTAACAGAAATGAAGCAAAATGATGAATAGATGCAAATAACAATAAAAATTGACAGTACTTTATTTCATGTATTTAATTAATGTTTGCATTGCCTATATTTAAGAATATTAATGTTATTAAGTGTCAAAAGTTACTTTACTGTTAATCGTGGAACTTTATAATACATGGAAGAGGATGTGTTGTAAGCTGTTTTTGTTCATAATGCATGGAAGGGGAAGTGTTGTACGCTTTTTGTTTGTTTATTTAGGCCATTTGCATTGTTTTCGGCGAGAGTGAGTTTGTTTGAATTTAAGCTATCTGTGCTCTGCCCACCACAGGTATCGAAACCCAGTTTCTAGCGTTGTAAGTTCGCAGACATACCGCTTTGCCACTGAGTTTAGGTCTCGTGATCAGCACATAGCGTGTTTATGTTACAGTAGTGCATCAATTACTGACTTAGCGAGTATACTAGTCTATTACTGACTTAGCGAGTATACTAGTCAATTACTGACTTAGCGAGTATACCAGTCTATTACTGACTTACCGAGTATACTAGTCAATTACTGACTTAGCGAGTATACTAGTCTATTACTGACTTAGCGAGTATACTAGTCTATTACTGACTTAGCGAGTATACTAGTCTATTACTGACTTAGCGAGTATACTAGTCTATTACTGACTTAGCGAGTATACTAGTCTATTTGCCTGTTAGCTCAATTTCGTGAATTATGTGCTTCAACGAATAAACAGAGAAATGAAAAGTACTTTATTCTCAATAAAATTAGCAAGAAAGTGAGTGTTTAGCGTTGTTTGTGAAGTTAGGTCTACCGTTAGATGAAACTGTGTAAGTATGGAACTTTTATTTAAAGAAATAAAGCACTCTTGTTATCAATAAGTGAACCAGACTTTGCATTTTTTAACAAAGTGATCGAAGAGAGCCCACTCAACAATAGTTTTTACTTTGTTAGAATACATAAGAGTTCACAAACACATTTGAGTAACATGCTATTCTAATTAACAACAACGGCTAGCGCAGATAACCCTCGTGTAGCTTTGCGCGAAATTCCAAACAAACAAACAAACCTTTCTTCAATTAGTTTTTTTTTTCAACGCGCCTATAATGAAACTTTACAATTTGTCAGTTGTTTGTGAGAATAAACAGCTACAGCTCACCACAATGTTTGGTCGGTAATTGCAATTATAAATTACTATCAAGGAGTGTTAGTTCTTACTGTTGTGGTCTAGTACTAGTAATGAGCGTTTAAGGCTTGAGAGGTGATGCCGATGAACACGTGCCACACTTTCAACGTTGGGCATATAATAAAAGTAAAGATCAATCCAATTATTGAATTAAAAGATAACGACAAACCTCTAGTGACGGCTATTGATTGTCAGAGGGTTATAACGCTAAAAATTGGTATTCAATACCCGTGGTTGGCACGGCATAAATAGCCCATTGTGTAGTTTTCTGCTAAACAACAAACAAACAAACTCTGATCAGTCGTTCAAAACTAGTTACTGCGATATTTCACTTCTTAAGTTCTCTGACTTTAGTCCACTTGTACATAATGTGTCATTCAAGTTAAAAATTTCAATAGCAAAACTCACAAAACAAAGTTGAAAATAAGACTTTTCCGTTTCTAAAGACTGTTGCATTATTTACACTTTGTAAAATGTTTTGCTGTGTATTATAGTTAACAACCGTCTGAGTTAAGAGAAAATGAATGTACAGTTTCATGTTAAAACGTTTCTTTTTTATTAATAATCTGTATTATTATTTTCTTAGTGCAAAGCTATACAATAAACCATTTGTACTCTGTATACCGCGGGGAATTGAACCGCGGATTTTTGCGTTGCGTATCCTAAAACGTCCTTATTCATCCACCAGGGGGCTTTTAACTAACAATTTTTACGTTACAACAAAATATGTTTGTGGTTAAGCGCAAAGCTTCTTAGTGGAAACCTGTAATATAGAACCAGTAAAAAAGTTCTATAAAACATATTTTCAGTCTTATTGCGATATAGTGTCACATAAACTACAATTAATAGAATACTCTATAATTGAAATACACGAAAACTACCAAATATATATATATAGTAAAATTAGAGCAAAATGTTCTTTCGGAACAGCAAACTACATAATCTGTGAGGTGGCAGCTTTATTTCAATATTCATGCTCTTCTTCTCAGCTTGTAAGCTTATTGCTATGGTAATAAGTCAACTCACATTGTCTGTAGTTGCCAGTCGAGGACTTTAGTACAAGAGTCGAAAGATGACAATAAATACAAGAAGCAGTAAGCTGAAATATTTTTATATCTTAATCTAATAAGATTAGGAATGGATTAGCTCTACTCATTCTTACATTGAGGGAGATTTGAAGAAATCGTAAAAAAAGGTGTGAAAAGATTGGCGTGGCTTTTACCATAAAGATGTGGAGACATGGCAGGAATGATAACACAGGCCTGCGATGGTTTTATTGTCTTGAAATTTTTACATGTCCTACAGTAATTCTTGTACGATGAATCCGAAAATGATATAAAATTTTCTCCATAACGTACAGATTTTTCACAAAACGTCACTACGCAATACATAAAAGAAAGACCATAACTCGTAGTTCTGAGACTAAAAGACGTAGATTTCACAAAGAAAACGATATCAGGGTGAATTAGGATGCATATTCGTTTGACATCAGTGTTCTTCCCTTTTCTTCTGTTTGTTTGATTTTTGTTAACAAACATATTAATAACACATGTTCATTGTGGGAAACGAAAAAATAATTTGATCTAAGTAAGAGTTTTTTTTTTCCTTTTCGATTTCT